>NC_030421.2:22108886-22133886 GCF_001660625.3 Ictalurus punctatus
AATTACTATTTTATGATATAGTGTTGGTTTACCTGCTTATTTTTGTGAATAATTGTATTTAAATTTATTTATTCCATTCTCCTAAAATAAGAAAACACTTACCAGACGCTCCATTTTATGAATAAAAATAACAACATAAAAGAAAATGACATGCCTTTACCTGCACCAGACAGAGCAGGTTAAGAAAGACTTATCGAAGAGCCAAGACCCAAAACAGAGCTGAATGAAAGCCAAATCCAGTGGAAACACTGGATTTACATTGCTACACTGGCTTTCAGTGCTGCCCTCTTACAAAGATGTGGCTTTACTCCATTGAAATACACATACCCTAAATGGTCTACTGCGGGAGTGCAGCCTGATGTTTTACAGCTAACATCTCCGACAGAAAGGCAAATGCCTGCATGCTGTTCCCATTTAAACAGACACGATCATATTTCTAGCCAATAAATATTAGTATATTACAAAAGAACAAAGGCTACCCCAAATTCAGAGTAAACACTCATTTCACAATGGTGTCTTTTCTGTGCCAAGCAGAATATTGAGTTGTATCTGGCAAACTTTGCGTGTGTTTTGGGACTCAGTTAAAATGCAAGTGCACATGGTGCAGGAAAGCACCACACTGAGGGAATAGGAAATGCTCAACTGTGTGCCAAGATTACTGATAAGGTGTTACTGATTTGCAGTCAAGTTACCATCATCTAACTGAAAGCAGATTAGGAGATTTGAGAGGCTTGGAAAGGTGCTTTACACCTAATGTCTGTTTTGATTTATCACAAATGTAAAAAAAATAAAATAATAATAATAAAATCTGAGGCAGGACAAAAATGATATGTTGCTTATGAAAGTGAAAACATTTGACCTGGAAAGATCTGGAGAATATGTATATGAGAATCCTTGTTTTGAAGTGAAATTAATTCTTAAAATTAAAGACCCTGTTGAGAAACCATAAGCACAAGCTCAGTGGTGTAAATTGTCTATGCAGCATATATAGGATGCATATACTGCATGGAGTTTAGAAATGGAGGTGTTTTAGATTGATCTCGACTGCCTGTATTATTTACAGACTTCAAAGTGAAATGCGTGTGTCTAGTTTGTGAGGGGGAAAAAAACACAGGTGTAAAACCAGCTGGCTGGGAAATGTTCTTGAGGTGTAGTAATCAACACTCCATTATTTATGCCAAGGTTTCAGTTGTGTCTATTATTACATGTTCATCCTGGCAGAGCATTTTGTGTTAAAGAATTTCATCTTTATTTATTAACACAACTGTCATAGCGTAAATGAGCAAACAACACTGTAAACCTACTGTCTGACACTCCCTAGAAAACGTCCTCACAAAAAGGGGGAGAACTCTGAGAACTCTGGCTGGACCTTCTACCTTTGGGCTAGTGCTCTAGTAGAGAAAGTGACTGAGAAGAAGGTGGGGCTTTAGGCATAGTCTTTCAGTTGCTAAAGTTATTTCCTGACACCATTTACAGAGAACTCCTTATAGGCATATTCACCAAGGACCACTATAGAAGCTAGTTCAGCACAGAGGCACGCAACCAACAACAGCTGGATTTTTTTTTTGGTTTGCAGCTGTAGAAAGTGGAGGAGACTAAGCTGGGGAGAAGTACTTAGGCTTAGCAGGCAAGCATTTCACTAATAACTTTGACATCATCAGAAAGAAGCAGGAATGAAACAGCATACACAGCTAAGCAGGTCTTCAGACCACACTGAAGTTGGAAAAGCACTGCAGAGCAGCTGCTCAAGATATGTTTTCACCTTAACTGTTTTTCTCTGGTACTGTAATGATGATACATTTCCGGGATGAAAAGCAGAAAAAGTTTTTCTTTTTAGTAGAAAAGCACACCTTTCAGTTTTTCGGCAAGTAGGCCTGCCTCGTGCTCTGAGTAGTGCATGATAGGGGGGGGAGAAGGAGGTTGCAAGCGGTCTTCGTGGATTTTGCGCCGATGACGTTCTTCTCGTGCCAGTAACCTCTGTTTGCACTCCCACTCATACAAGTCATCCCTCGCCTGAGCAAAGTCTACATGGATGCGACCCGAATCCTTTTTATCTGTGCTGGAACCAATGCGCATCCGGTAACCTAAGACATAAAAAAACAACCATTACAAATCAATACTGATATAAAATTTAAAAAAAGAAAAAAAAAGAAGAAAGCTTCATATCATTAATGACAAATTAATGGAAAAACAACAGGTTTTGGGCCAGAGCTGCCAGAACAGCTTCAGTGCACATTCACATAGATTGTACAAGTGTCAATTGGTGTTTTGCTTGTGGTCGTAGAAAGTGCTGACTAACACCTCACTCCAAAATCTCCCATAAGTGTTTAATCGGGTTGATATTAGGTGAGCGTCCATGCCATAGCATATGATTGACATAATTTTCATATTCATCAGTCCATTCAGTGAGATCTTGTACTTTGTGGATGAGGACATTGCTATTTGTATTGATTTGCAGTGACTCTTCCCTCTAAAGGGAAGTCCATGCTAACAAAATGCCCCTACAGTATATTTTGTTTCTTTAATTTGTATATCAAAATATACTCTAAGTCAATCTTGTGCAAACGAAAAACAAAAGCGCACCAGAAAGATAAATGGCCTTGTCCACCATGAACTCTTCACTAAAGCGGATGTGGCAGAAGTTTTTCTTGCTCTTGCGGATAGCAACAATTTCACCACACTGGTCAAACACCTCTCGGATAACTTCTTCACTTGCATTCTCAGGGAGTCCACCAACAAACACTGTTTTACAGCCTGGAGGACGCTCTCTGGTAGATGGAGGTGGAAGATCTGCATGATAGAAACAGAGCAAGTCACAATTGACTAATGATTGTATCAGCCCTAATTTTTCTATCAACCCATCTTTTTGCTGGGAAAGATGAGATTAGCTTATGCACTTATCTGCAGGATATACATGAAACCCTTACTTGGGTTCTGGGGGAAAAGTGTACAGCTCTTGCAGTGGATAATCTCTTTGATGACAGGTAGCTCAGGCTGCACAGGTGGAGGAGGCACCAGACTGATCCCTGCCATCAAGGGGTTAATGGGTGCAATAATACCCAAGTTGGGGTCAAAACCTTGGATACAGATGGAATCTGGAAGGGGAAAAAAATCCAACAAAATAAAAGGTTAGGAATGCATCCATTAATTTCAAACAAGTAGAAGAGAATGAACAAAATAATCTAACAGTAATTAAACAAGATAAATAAACAACAGTAACTAAATCTCTAACAAAAGGATGGTAGACCAACATTGCCTCAAAGATAGGACATAGGGCTTAGGTTGAGACTTAAAGTACAATAGAATCCTATTCTCTTCTATCCTCTAGGACAGTGGTTCCCAAACTTTTCCAGGGCAAGGCCCCCCAAATGGCATTAACATTATCCCTTTTGCAAGATATCTTTAAAACACATTAAAAATACAGACTTCTGAATATATCTCCCTTTTGTTTTTAAATTAATAATTACATCTTGCATCTTTACATTACATTAGATTAGGAATTGATTGTGTGTGTGTGTGTGGTTGTCTGAGAGTGAGAAAGAGAAAATCATGTATTTATTTTTCACACCAAATTGTTGAGGCCCCCCGGGCACCCTAAGGTGGCCCCCAAGGGGGCCGCGGCTCCCGCTTTGAAAACCACTGTTCTAGGAGACATAGCAGACGGTAAATCTGTTACTGTAATCATGTGAAATGTGTACTTTAGCAGATCCCTGCCAAACACATGAAAATGTCACACAGAAATACCTCCTATTTTTCATTTCTTAATGTTATTCCTTCCTCCAAGGATTGCAGGACCACTCATTCTTTTGGCCTAAAGATTCTCATTTGCTGCCAGAGACTGAAGGAATGGATTATATGTGATTATCATAACTTTCTTTTTATCATTTCAGAGAAATTAGATCCAGAGCTGAACTTCTTCACAAGAAACAACTGGCTGTGATTAACTTAAAGGTGGAATGCCATCAATCAGAAGGCTTCAAAAATACGATTATTGGCCATTTGTGTGCCAGGGAAATATTAGTTCCATGAGGAAATCTCTTTAATCTTGTGACTTCTTCAGCCCAGTAGCATCCCATCCATCCCTCATTATATTACATACAGACAATACATAATAATCCAGAGCAGCCATGATCAATATTGTCCAATAGTGACACAAAATCTTATTCTAACTTTCATCACCTTAGCCTAGAATGGTCATGTGTTCAAACAGCCTTTATTAATATCCACAGACAATATAAGTATTGAATATGTGCCTGCAAATATTTTGTGGCCAGACTAATGCTGCCCATAAAGGCTTCTTTGAAGATGTGAAATGGTAAAGGGAGAACAAATATTAACACTGCAAATATTACAACACAATACTCTAATATATTTTTAAACCTATGGTGAAACCAAGTGCTCAAGCATGTTCCAAAGTTTCTTTTGAAATCAGTACATCTGTAAAAATTACAATGGCCCTGCCACTGTACAATCAGACTTGTGACTAAATCCATTTATGTCACTCCAGGTATGCCATAAATTGTTCTTGTGACTCACATTACCTACCAGTACCCAGGCTCTGAAAAGGTCCCACGCAAACTGCTAGTAACTCTTTCGCCATGTTTGATTTTATTAACTGGTCACATCATGCCAGAAGCAAATCATAATAATTTGAATATCCAGTCTTTAATGATGAATCATAGCACCCCAAAACAAAACTCTCAAATATAATTCAAATATAAGCCATTCCAAATGATACCATTTCCATAAATATGCATGATCCATAGAATCTGCTCATGCATTTAAATCTCAGCTTAATTTGCCTCAATCTACCATGGCTCCTTGGGATGATATTAGCTCCAATATGTCGCTAACTCAGCACAGGCTTTATTTTGTATGAGATACTATTGTAAATGCAGTCACAGCACTTAAGTGTATGGAAAGCTAATTATAGAGCCTCTCCATCATTCACTCACTCCCTTTGCTATGCACTTCAGAGACAGTCCCAGGCAACGCTACATTCCTTTGGGATTTATTGTCACCTCTAGAATTACTGGCACATGGATAAAAATGTCTTTATGGTTAAATATCTTACATTTCTTTCATATTTTCAGTGTGAGGTTAAGACAATTAACCACAAAGACATTTTTTTCTATTTGCAAAGGGTGCCAATAATTATGAAGCTCATTGTACCTTGATTGCAAGAATTGTTTTACAATTACCAAAGGCTGTAGTGATTGCATGAGCAGTTTACCATTCCTTAATTAATGATTCTTTCATTTCCACAGTAGGTGCCACAGAAAGGGTGCCAACACCTTTCCAAATGATTCTAAGTAGAAGCTGGAAGCAGGAATAACTTATTCAGACCTCAGACAAAGCGGCAGTGTATGCCTCCAGAGCACTCGAGGGTACCGGCCTTTCCAGAGCGGCAACAAATGGGTCCTCAATGAAAAAATAAAGCTCAACAGACTGGAACACAGTTTAACATAAAATCCAATGTCTAGCATTGCTGCTAAAAGGTCACATACTTGGCTTGGGCAGCTGGTGCTAGTGTGGTTTGCTGGGAGGAATATGAGAGATTTGCTTTTGACTCAAGCCATTGCTCGAGTGTGAAAAAAAGAGTATGGGAGAGTGGAGAAAATGTAAGTAAAAGTAAGAATATGTTAGATCATGCTACTAAGATGCATGGCTCTACCTGGCAACAACTGCTGCCCAGTTAGGCCCAAAGGCATGATGCCTAAGTTATTCATGGCTGTGGCCCAAGCACTGGGGTCTGCCACAGGCACACTGAGGTGGGTCTGCTCTGTACCCAAACCCCCAATGCCATCTGCTGCTGCAGAGAGAAAGCACAGAGGACACATTTGATTATTTAAGTAAATATTGAACAGATCCTTACGCAATCTATCTTGACTGAAGACAAAGACAAAACCAGCTTGACTGAGCAATCCCTCTATAAACCCCTCTGGTGCCTGCAGACTGCTGATTCATTTCTGTATAGATCACCGCTTTTTTACTAGATCACATTGTAAATGTCCCTTTCATGATGTCTGGTGTCTCTTCGGTTTTTGAAAAAAATACTATAAAAAATGTACTTGTCAAATTTTAATACTGTAATTTTATATATATATATTTATTACAGCATAATATATGCCTGAGTGTTATCACAATGAACAGTTAGAGATCTTATCTATACGTAAAATACTATTATCGACAGAAGGAAGGATAAAAGGACATGAATCCAAGACTAATGATGAGGCTTAAACAAAAGCCTTGCTATAGAATTAGCAGAGTACTACAGTAAATCAGCATGCATAAAGGCAAGGCTCTGACAGAAGGGAAAATGAGAGAGTTATTTACCACTGCCCATGGCAGCTCTGCTGTATCTCTGGTTCTGTCTGCCACTGCTGTCCCCAAAACTCCTGCTCCTCCAGGCCTGCTGCCCAGGGCAGAGAGTAAAAACTCAAGGGCTCATCACAGCATATGTGCAAACCTACAACAGACAAATACAATCATATCATGTGAACATACACTATAGAAGAGTTCACAAAAAAAAAAAAAATCAGAACACATTGGATCTGGTTATTTGCATGACACCAATTAATGTTCAAAATGGACATAAAATGAAGTTGATTAAAGCATGTATACATGTATACAGCATGTATACATTCATTAGTATTGTCACACTGTAATTTAAAAAATAATAGCGTACATTCTGCAATTCCAGTGGTGGCGGGGGCTGTGGCCAGACTGTCATATGTGTGTGTCTAAAAAATTGAAAAATAAATCTGTATATTTCATTGTTATTCCATTCAGTGAATTATTCAGTCCACATTCTCTGTATTATAAGGAAACGGTGTAGCTCCTGCTTTTTTCATGTAAAAAAAGACTATGTTATTTGTGCTATGTTAGACTTCTCTAACATAGCACAAATGGTAACTAACTGAGACTCTAGCATGGGTTAACTTGACTCATTATCCCTCATGAAGATACAAGGAAAACATGCATCAAGTCTCTTCTCTGTACAGGAACCCAGGTTGTGAAATGAACTTCACTTCATCTGTCTGTCTAAACAGCTGTCTCCAAACAAAGACAGCAGACCAACCTCTTCACCAACTATTTAAATGAGTACTGACTAAAAAGGTAATAATAATAATAATAATAATAATAATAATAATAATAATAATAATAATAATACCATTCTGTGACTTGTGTGTTTTTGTTGCTGTACTACACACACTCCCCCCCCCCCCCCCTCCCTTTCTTTGTTAAAATGAAGACTACAAAGCACTTGGGTAGGATGTTTTGGTAATGCTATAACTGTTAATGTAAATGTAGTTTATCAGACATCAGACATCACCTCAGCCAGGGGTGATTGTAGGTATCCAGTGGCAGGTTAAAAGGATCAGGGGTTTAGGTAGATGGAAATCATAAGATTACTCTTTGTCTAGTTTGTGGGTAATTTAATCAGAATTCCTTTGTTTAAAAGAATAAAGTAGTATTATTATTTCAGTCTAGGTTTTGTGGCATGGTAAGCAGAATTTACAATGATGCAGCCTATTAGAATGCACAATAAATACTCCTCAAGGACATGTTGCTCTCCAAAGCCAGTCCTCCCTATCAGTGCACCATCCATAAATGACTTCCATCTGGCCCTTGGCCATCAATTTGACACACGTCATCCTGCAATCCATCACATGTCCAGTGTGTGTGTGTGTGTGTGTGTGTGTGTGTGTGTGTGTGTGTGTGTGTGTAGCTGGCCAGACCATTTCCAACCCCCCTTGTGTTGTCTCTTGTTAGCAGCTGCAGTTTTGTTCTCTTCTTCCACCTTTCTCCAATATGCTAAGTGCACACTAGCTCCATCTGCATACATTATATCATCTAGGAAATCAATGTCCCCATGAAACAGAATTACGCTGATTAATATGGTAAGGGTGGTGGATCCTGGTCACAGAGAAAGCACTATGCTCTTTCACAACAGAGCTGAGAAAGCAGGGCTGTCATCAGTATGCAAGAGATGTTCCTCTCTGCCACTTTCAAGCTCACTGCAGTAATGATCATTATTCAAATCTGACACACAGAAATCAACTTAGGAGCGAAACACAATTTTCCTTTAATCAAGACAATCATATCACTGCTTTTATATTAAAGGTCCAGACTTAATGAGGAAATGTTTATGCTGCCAAATCTATTTCTGCAGAAGCTAGCTGGAGGTTTAACAAATATCCAAACTTGCATGAAAACAGTTTTGCAAATGAAGGCTTTTATAAATCAATTTACAGTAATGCAAAGACATATGCTAATCTTCTCGATGTAGTAATTAACAAATTAATTAGCATAAGTAAGTAATATAGCTGTCTCTGCTTCTTATCGTACCCCAAGAGCCCAAGACAACATTTTCCCACAGGTCAACACCTCGCTCCTTTACTCCTGCTGCCCTGCCATACGTCTCTCAATTCACACATGCCATGGACAATACCCATCTCCAAACCAATCTCTACTCACTTTCACACGCACCATGAAATATTTACTCCACAAGCTGTTTTGCCTTCATTATTCATAAACTTACTTGACACTTTGAATGATTTAAGTGGTATCCTGCTCACCCCCAAAAGGAAGAAGTGAAGGAAGAGATAGGGACAGAAATCATAAATATGGCACACAAATGTAAGTGTCCAGCTTGATCCCAAATGCTTTTCGGGCTGTTCATTATAGATGAGAAGAAAAAATTAATAAATCAAAGTGATCTATGTCAGTAGAGTTTAATCGCTTTTGGCTTCTATTCCAGAAAGCCTTCCTTCTCAGAGGAAAAAGTTCAGCATACTCTTAACACTGGTGCTTGCTAAAATGTGTGCCTTTACACTTTTGACCCTTTCCTTTTTTTGATAAATGTTTTAATCTATACAGACATAGCCACTGATGACTTGTCCTCAAACTCATACGTTCAATTTCAATCAATTATGCTGTGCTGATATAAGTAATTGCTACTCTAATTACCTTGACAAATGATCGGGTTACAAAGGCTGGATCAGCGTCTCCCAAAGCAACATGGATTTCACAAACCCACAATGCTTTATACACCTTTCTATTATTTACTACTACGATCTTGTTTTTAGTCAATTATTATTAATAATTGAATATACCAGAATATCATGTATTTTGCTTGGGAGATTCAGGCTTTGACTGGAACTGGCTAGAACACTATTTGGCATGTGTTTGAATAAAAAAACAGAAGCTAGTGTCATTACCTCCTTTAAAACGCTAAGCGCATGGTGCATGTCATGTTATTTGATAATAATGGGCTAGGCAGAACTTGTATAGAAAAAAAGCACAATAGCACAAGCCATTATAGGAAAATAATCATTAAGTGGTTGGTGTTATGGAGGGCCATGACTATTTTTGTATAACAGCACTCCCTGAAGTGTTTATTCTTCTTATACCACAGCAATTTACCAACACTAATGACACATTTCACAATGTATCTGATAATAGTTATGTTTAATGTTGTGGAACATCTGCGAAACAAGCAAGTTCCTGTTATTACTTACTTTATAACAGCTATAAAGAGTCATTCCCTCACCAGCTTATCTTTTTCTCTCTATTGATGTTAATGTGACAAAGAAAAGCAGTTTGTCATATTACTAAGACAGCTCGAAGCCCTCTGTCCGGAATACTTTCTTACCTTGGAAACAGTGACAGAGCCACAGGGGTGTCGAGTGCCACCCCTGACACCCCTCTGGCTCCGTCACTGTTTACAACGTAAGAAAGTCATAGACAGAGGGGTGTCAGGGGTGGCACTCGACACCCCTGACATCAGATTGGCCACCCCAGGTGCCACCCCAACATTTTATATGCTACTGGCAGTTGCTGATGCTGATTGACACATCACCACTTTCACCTCTTGTCGAAAGAAGAATTTTGGAATTTTGGTGCTGGTAGCGTGTGCAGTTTTCAAATCAAGGACGAGCCGAGGATGAGAGAATATTGCTGCAAGATACCGAAGAATAAGAAAACATCATATTCTAAGTAAGTTTTTTAGGTTTAGCATCAGGTTTGTTTTCTGAATAACTTTTATGAGATACTGTGTGAGTTAATAAGGCTCCAATAGGCTACCTGTAATGTCAGGACGGCACATATAAATGAGGCGATACAAGCGTGGCTCCATTTACTTCCTGTTATTAAACAACATCCAACAGCCTTTAACAACGTCTGTGCTCCCACAGCTTCATCTCTGTATCTCCACTGATTCACCACTGTCCTTAGATACGCACATCATTAACAGTATATACGGTACTCTCTGTATTACCATTACACTACCAGTTAGTTTGCAATTTAGCATAACAATCCTTACACTTACATCTGTACTAGTAATACATGCATATACCGTGCAGTGTGTAAGTTAACAGTATACAGATAATGTGAGGAAGTTGGCTACAGCTGTCAGTGTTCAGAGAGTTAACATTTAGCAGTTTGAAATCGATTAGCTAGCTCAGTTACTTCAGTTCAGAGGGCTAGCAATGATCACACTGCTAACTTAGACAGGTAGGTGATTTTAATGTAGTTATGAAAATGAGGATGTGTAATTAAGATAAAAATGTTGGTAATTGGATGATTAGATGTAACCATAGACTGTCATATTTTTTGCACAGGATCAATTAAACATGAAAAGAAAAGGAGAGATATCAGCTCTTTTTAAAGAAGCACAAACTGGCAGAACATGTGCAAACAGCCCTATCTGCTTCATGCCTGCTATATCTAATTGCAGTGTGTGTGGTGTTTTGTTTTTTTTGTTTTTTTTGTAAATAAACTCAGCAGTTCATGTAACAGACACATGCTACTGTATCTTATCTCCTTGGTGCTTAAGCTTTATTTTCTGAAAACACTTTTATTTTCTGAAAACAAAGTGACCCAATTCTTTCCACTATGAGTAGTGTGTGTGTGTGTGTGTGTGTGTGTGTGTGTGTGTGTGTGTGTGTGTGTGTGTGTTATTACTATCAACACCAGACATTGTTGGTCCCCATGAGGAAAACAGGTTATAAATCATACATACTACATTTTTAAATGTAAAAATGCATTTTTGTGATGTTTAGGTGATGGATAGGTTTAGGGGATAGAACATATAGTTTGTACAGTATAAACTCATTATGGAAATTTCCCATAAAACATGGAAAGCGAACATTGTGTGTGTGTGTGTGTGTGTGTGTGTGTGTGTGTGTGTGTGTGGACCCCTGAAAGTAGCAGTGGCCACCCCCTGGCCACCTCATGTATAAAAGTCTAGTTCAGCCACTGGTTGGAAAACATAAAGGAAGAGATTTATCTTTAACTGTTACAGAGTGCTGACATTGGTCACTCTTTCTATAAATGCTAAATACTGGGTGTCCCAAAAGCCTCCATAAATAGTGGAAATTAACACAGTAAGCCTTTAAAAATGCCTTTCACAAAATTGACAAAAAATGCCTTATTAACAAATTCAAGACTGGAAGTGGTACAACCGATAAGTGGATGTCCACAAATATCCACTGAGGAACGCACAACCGACATGGTGCTAGCAAACATAGTCCCCTATGTATGAAGACTTTTGTGACACCTTGTAAATGTCTTCTCACAAAACAACTTCACTAGATCAACAATTATACATGTTTTTTTAATCCATTTATGTGCAGCATGCACCATACAAGTCCGTATTTAAGTTGTTACTATAGAAACAGTAATGTTTCTAAATATAAAAGCAAGCACATTAATATCACCTGTGATTTGCCTGGAAGCCAGCACTATTGTCAGAGATGCTGGTGTAAAAATTTAATCAATAACTTGTGTCCAATCTGAATGGAGAATTCAATGGAAAAAAAGAACACATCTTTAATGCATTACAGCAGCTCAAATTTCAAATATTCATTTTGCATCTCAGTATAACTATAGGCATGGTGAATTATCTAATGTGGATGTGGATGACTCTTTTAAATGGCAGCTTTTATTGGCAAACTATATATGGAATCATATGTGATCACATAGTTCGCATACTGAACACTGATCCAAGTGCTTGAAATGATCAGTCTTATAATCTCTGGTTTGGCCAGAATGTTTGCTTTTCCCTGCTGTTTCACTATTGTCTCTTATTTCAGGGCAGCCTGGACTCTCTGGCTTGAACAGAGCTTTGAAAAGACCAGCAGGCTAAGAGGAGCATCCCTTTCACTGGAAAAGGGGTCATGACCACAATATCACTCACTGCTGAGAGCAAATTGCACCTAATAATGCCGTTAGAAAGGCACCATTAAACTCATGTCTCCTCATGAAGAGAAACCTCCTACGGTAGAGAATGAGAAGCGCTATGCCAAGATTCATTTAAGTCCTGTTGCCATAAGTCATTAGAAATGCACCAGAACTATCCTTCATGAAAGACTCTGAGAAGGTCTTGTTACTGTAGTTTGGGTGTTTTTAAAAGTAATTGTTAATATGAGCCCAAAGAATGACATTCAAGCCTTTTTTTACTTCCATTTTTATAGCCAGGATTTAAGATCCATGGCTTAAATAAGCTTGGCCTATAGCTTCTCGCTGATCGTAAAAATCAGCATCCATGTTCATCCTCTTCGGGAATTCATTGTCGCATATCTGGTGAAATAGAACAAAGAGAGGCAACTGTCCTGCCACTTTCTGTGAACGAAGATATAAGAGTAGGATAACTGCTGAGAGATGCGAATTGTGCTCAATATTCACTAAGGTCTTACAAAACCAGCCAGCTGGGGACAATGCCTGCATCAATAAGCAGAACATGCAGAACAAGCACCAGTGGCCACATCCACTGTCGCAAAGCACTATATTACAAAGCTGATGTAATAGTGTTAGATAATAACACAAATATCTCTAAAGCATTTATTAGAGTTATGAGTGAGACACACTTAACTCTTCCAGTTCCTGTTTGTAAAGCCTCCTTCACTGAAAATGTCTTTGATGTGAAATGCACACCACCTAATCCTATTAGTGAGTTTAATAATCTGTCCAATCCCTTTGTATTACAATAATATTATTCCTGTTGGAGTACATACAGCATTATTATGTGAAGCTTCTCTCTGGCTGTCATTTTGGATACATTTAGTGCTGTTTTTGACTGTGTGATCAATCAGCAAAACAGGGCTGGCAGTCCTCTTTAAGACACATGAGATCCTCCTCCATGAGAATAAACCACCAATTTAATACAGTTAATACTTGTTAATTGTTCATTTCATCTTAGTTTTTCCCTCTTAGTTTATCAATATGGATAACCTATAATAAAAATGGCTTTTTGCACACAATTTAATTTAATTAATTAAAATGTATTTTACTGTAAACTTACCAAAACCTGATTTATTTTTACCTATACTGAATTTTATAAACACATTACCGTCGCACACCGACATTCTTTGCAGTTATATACAATGTTGAACAAAGATGTATTACCAGTTTTAACATTATTCAGAGTGACAGCACTGCCTGTACAGAGCTCAAGGGCAGGTTGTTCCAGTGACTGCTTTCTCCACATCAGCATGTCTGAAATATGCTTCTTCTGAATTGAGTAAGGTAAATATTATACACCGTATGAAGATATTTATTCTTCCACACACATGGCAAATTACCATCTTAGCCGCATGTAAATGAGCACTTAGTCCTGCTACAGAGATCAATAATCAAGCCAAGTCAGTCTGAAAATGTGTGTGTGTGTGTGTGTGTGTGTGTGTGTGTGTGTGTGTGTGTGTGTGTGTGTGTGTGTGTGTGTTCAGTGAATCATGACTGGCAGATGCTATAGCAACAGAGAGCAGGAGTCTAGTGCTGCCAGTTATTGCTGATCCTTCCTTTCTGGCCATAGGGTTATACTGCCCTGTGCTCTTAAAGCATTGGCATGCATCATGTGCCCTGTCCATGCCTTTCATCTGAACTGTCTATGTGTATACCCTTTCAGTCTGAACTACTCCCCTAGAGCCATGAACATGAAAGTGGAAAGACAGAGTGGGCGTACATTTCTTTCACTTCTCTCTCTTTGTTCATCATGTTGATGCGCAGTTAATCACAGCTGATTTTCAGTTCTTGTTTGTTGATGTGTACACTGTCTTGCCACTTCTCCCAGTGCTAATTTCTCCAATTGGGCTGTTAAACATTTGTGATACTGGACTATGGGCATGCATGGCTTCGTCATAAAGTTTCCACATGAGGAATAGGTCGATTACCCTGACTATTACAGGATACAAAGCTTATTAGCATATAGATCCTGGCATGAACAATAAGATTGCCCATTGACTACTAAGCTGCTGCAGCAGGAACTAAATTTCCCTCAGCTGTCAATAAAAAAACAGTTGTAAGCGATTTTTTCTGTAGAAGCCCAGCACAAACAGCATGTAGCAGAAGGCATCTCTTCACGTCTTCTCCCCTCTCCCCCAAAGGCTTCATCCATCAGTCTCCACTCGCTTCACTCCTCCCGCAGGCACTCTGTCTGTCTCATAGCCTCCATAACTCACTTACCCTCGGGCTCTCTCCATGGAACGGACACTCAGAGATCTCATAACCAGAGCCCCATATAATGGCAATCTTTAGTGATATAAATACAATAAACTCAGTGAAGCATTTTACTTGTGAGGCCTAAGGAGTGCCACCATTATTATGCTCATCTTTCTTAAAAACAATAAAATCAGCAAATTTTTTTTTAATACTAGCCCATTTTATTGCTTTCTCTTTAGCATTCTCATTGAAAATGGACACTGTATAATAATAATAATAATAATAATAATAATAATAATAATTATTATTATTATTATAATACATAAAAGTATTTTAGATCATATTGCTTTTCTCTTGACTTTATTTATATATGTGACCTTGAAGTAATCTGAAAATAATATGATTACGTTACTTTCATATTGTGATACGTGGATTATGTTACTGACTACATTTTTCATGAAGTAATTTATAACTCTAACGGAATACATTTTTAAAGTAACCCTCCCAATCCTGTATATACTGACACTGATCGCTCATAAAGTATAAATGAATACTGCAATCTGAAAATGTGCAGGATGAACAGGTTATCTCAGTAAACACATTTATTCATTTAACAGCAATTTACCAAAGCGACTTACAAATGAGGAAATACAAGCAAAGTGATATATGAAGCAGAGAACAATGCATGTAGTGCTACCATGCAAGATTTATAATTGAGTTCTAGAGAAGCAAAGTGTGCAGAGTAGAGTTGTAAGAGCCAGAGTACATTTTTATTATTTTTTTTCATAAAAAAAAAAAAAAATATATATATATATATATATATATATATATATATATATATATATATATATATATATATATATATATATATATATATATATATATATATATATATATATATATATATGGGGGGGTTAGCGACATGCTCACAGAAGACGTGGGTCATTAGCTGTTTTTTTTTTTAAATAATGACAGATTCTGCGGTCCGGATTGAGGTTGGAAGTTCATTCCACCACTGAGGTACAGTTAGTTTGAAGGTTCTGGATAAGGACCTTGAGCCATGCTGAATAGGCACTACTAACTAAAGTATATATAAACATAAACACTATAGCGTACAGATTTATGAAACTTGAATTGAAAGCATTAAAATGC
This sequence comes from Ictalurus punctatus, assembly GCF_001660625.3. Classification (NCBI taxonomy): domain Eukaryota; kingdom Metazoa; phylum Chordata; class Actinopteri; order Siluriformes; family Ictaluridae; genus Ictalurus; species Ictalurus punctatus. The sequence continues at coordinate 22,124,481 of NC_030421.2, forward strand.
GTACAGCTGTTTTCTTATGAAATAACTGCTAATATTCACACAAAAATCAACAGCAGTGTGTTTGATTCACTTTTTTTTTTTAATGACCTGATCCATAAAGTGCTATTCAGAACATAGACACCTTTCTTGGTGATTTACCAACCAATCTGAGTGAAATGTTTATATTCGTGACAATTTTGTTATATCTCCGGAAATGTATGAGTAATGTAAAAGTGCACTTAAACAAATAATCTACTAAAAGTCAAAGCACTTCAGCTGCAACCAAACCTCATGCTTAGATACATGAAAACTGTACATAATTACAGTAAGTAAACGTAAGGAAACTTGCTTTCTTCCCACCTTCTTGTGCTAGCTTTTACCTCAGTCATAATCTAGTTTATGATTGCTGTCCATATTTTCCAGTTGCCTAGCAACAGTGTTGATCAGCTTGATCAGCGAGAGAATACTGTGTCTTCCCATTTCAAAATCATAAATTAACAAGTTCCATTAGAACGTACAATATTAGCTCCACTTTCAGCAAGGAGTCCTTGTAACATGTACTGTCTCCAAAATGAACAGGAAGTAAACAATATCAAGTAGCTGTTTTTACATTGTAATTGAATACCTCCCTTCCCTCTGCCGTTTATTGTTTCTCAGGCCCAGGCACCACTTATCATCAGAGTAATCTCTGTGGAGGATGGGGATGCATTTTACTCAGCAAGTTGCTTACAATGACATATTTCTTTCATAGAGGTGTACAAAGTATGTGAACATGTGAGTCAGAGCATTCAGTATAAACATCTGAAATACATTATTGAAAATCCATGCACTAGCTTGGGAAATAATCTTGCTACATGTTTTATTATTGTTGTTTATATTATGGCATATATATGCTTTCCTGTGTGCATATAAAAGAAGCAGTCTTTCATTACAGAGCATGAAGTCTTGCTAGTGCAATTAAATTACATTTTAAGTGGTGAGGTAGTGGAGCACCTTTCTCTACATTACATTGCAGCTTAAATAATATGAGGAAATTAAGAGGGGAAAATTTGGGTCATTTATTATACTTCACACATGATCATTGCTACTCTTTAGGCAGTTCCTGAAGCGGAAACCATTCAGTTATACCAGCAATTTAGGCAAGGATTAAACACGCTCCTCTGTTTCTCTTTCAAATTATCAATATACCCGAGTTAGAGGAAGATTCACAACAAACTATTAAACAGTCAAGTCAAACTCAGCTCCAAACCATCACAAATTATCAACGCCCTCAGCATGTGGCTTCCTTCATCACAGCCTCTGCACCAGAACCCAATTTTATCCCTCAGTGGCCACAAAGACTCATTGATGCTGTTGTATTGCATCTCAGTGATTTACAAGGCGAACACATCAAAAGTGTACAAACGTACAGCTGTGTATGTGTGTTCTACAGCCTCTTGTGTTATGTGAGGAGGCGATCTCCCTGAGACACACACTAAAAGTGACCAGATGGCAAGAATGAGCTGGAGCATTCCTCCAGCCGTGACTGCTCTGCATTTTAAACAGTTTCCCTCTCTACATCTCCTATCTCTCTCCCACTGTCTCAACTGTCACACAAACACATACACACACACACAAACAAATCAGGCAGAAGGTATGCCCAATTAGCATTGTGCTGCATTTCACACAGGCCTGTAAATCTGAGTTATGAATATTTTGAGTTTGGGGGGCCCCATTGACTATGTTTACATGGACAGCAGTAATGTAATTATTGAATTTATTCTGAATAAGACAATATTCTGATTAAGGTGTTTACATGAGTCGCTTTTAGAAAATTCCTTTTATGTTCCCGTGTTTCGTGTTACAGAACATAGATCCATTAACGTCACGTCATTATGTCCCCACTCCACGCCGTCCGACGTTCCCTCCAGAATTTCACGTATCTACATACAGTTGGCCTTCGTTATGGGACTGTATACACTTTTGGGTGTTACATTTTTCATTTTATGAAAGCTTGAAGTGCAGTTAATTATTTGTCATGCTGTACGTGCAAATAGATGCCTGCTTGAAGCTGTGGGCTGCGTCTGATACCCATATTTACCTACTATATAGTAGCTGAGATACATGTATTTCACCTACTATATAGAAGGTAAGTATGCGGTTTCGGACGCAGCCGTGCTCTCGTTTGCTGTCAAACGTTTGAGCATTGCCGTGTGTGTACGTGTCCTGTCGCAAAATGGGGTGAAAACTCCCACACGATGTTAATAGTGTGATTAAGGTGTATAATACGATTTGTGTTTACTTCGAATATGACTTTATTCGGGTTAAGGTAATCAATAATTGCTGTTTACATGGTAGTTTCTTAATCTGAGTATTGTCTTAATCGGGTAAATATCGCATTATTGTTGTCCATGTAAACGTACTGATTGACAGAGAAGAGGAAATGAGCAGGAGACAAAACGACTAAGCCCATTGAATCAGTCTAATCAGCTTCAATGCATACATGAAGCTATGATTCAGTATGATTCAGTATGATTCAGCTTTTTTTTTTTTTTACTGTAGCCATTTACATCATTAAGTTTGTGTTAAATGCCTTTTCAACAGTAAATAAACATCATATGAGCAACACATTTAGGAACAAATTCCATAATCTATTTGAAAGAGAACAGAAACCTGCAAATGCCTATGATATAATCAGCATAAAAAAGAGCACCAGAAACTGCAATGATATCATGCTTGGGTAAAATCCTCTCCAGACATGCTAATGGCTTTTACAGCTGTGCTGATTTAATACTGATGAGGCAGTACCATGACAAAGTGAGTCTCTCTTCACAATAGAACTAGAGTATATGCAAACATCAGATATAATATAAATTACTCTGGAAGAGCTCCAGAAGCCTAGCCTGGTCCTGTTTACTGAACAGAGCCAGACCCAATATTTCCCCAGAAAAGGGAACCTCCTGTGTATTCATTAAAATCCCTTTTCCAATGCTTATCCCCACCTCTTTTGCATTGCAGTCAAATGTTCTTTAGCCATTAGAGGCTCATTTCAAACCATTAATCCAGGATATGGAGAAGGCCAGGGTTGAATGCAAGTGATCCCCATTCTGTCACTTAGTCATCCTCTGAATGTTACAAATTGAAGGAGAAATGGTATTTCGTAAAGCATTAGGGGCAAAGAGAGAGCACGCTGGCTGCTGAGTATAACTTGTCCCCTTTAGCTGAGGTCTCTTTCTAACCTGCACACAGTTATTGTGTGTAGGGTTCAGCACCCTAAATAGCAAACTGTTCATAGATCCAGGTAGTGCTGAGCATGATGATAAGAGAAATAATAAAGGAAAAATGAAAAATTATCTCATTCACACGAATATAAAAGTCTTTGGTTTGCCACACTGTCAAAAAATGTCTTGAGGCATGCAGTGACAAAGAAGCATTCTATGCTGGATCTCCTCCTACCTTTTTGGAGCCTTGTTCAGCGCATAACAAAACTGCTTTTGACTCCACTGCCGCGCCATTTGCATACTCTACTGCACCGCAAAGACATTTAGCATGGCGGACACATGCATAAAACAAGAATCATGGGACAGTGTAGAATACCATTGGACCATTTGTTACTGTATGTCTGGTCTTCTGCATGCATGTCACATCCAAGGACAACATGGTTATTTATCAGCTGGCCAACACCCAAGAAAAAGCAGTGAGCACAATGGAGGACAGTGCTGAATATCACATCTCCATTTAATATGAGTGCTGCACAATTCAATTCTTATCTTGCTACCACTCACAGCCATTATATCGTTCGAGTGCTGTACTGCACACATGTGGCCAAGCTGAATACGCAGCACACCTGATTTTAGAGATTAATGATACACTTTCAAGTCTGTTTTGAGCTGAATTCATTAGAGGGTTGGATATCTGCACCAAGCAGTATGAGTGACAGAATCACTGAGCTACGGCAGCACCATATGTTCCCTTCCCTTCCAATTAGTGTCAAGCTTAAGTATAAATTGTTGAGCTTTAGATTGTTGACTCAAGTCATGCACATCATTGTATAAGAATATATGTCATAAAGCCATTAAACACATGTTTACAGACTGAGTTACATACCACATTCAGCTTAAAACCCACTCTCAGCTAATGACTAGAAAATCCAGCTGATTATGGATAGTTTATGCAGAACTCCAGAGCCAGACCCAGTACATTGCTTTCCCTCACTTTTTCAGGACAGGCGGCTGGGTTTCCTAGTGAACTGGATCTTGAGTTCTCTCTGTTCCTGTGGTCTAATGAGGGATCCAGATGTTTTGGCTCACACTTCACTTTGTCCTGGGCTGATCTGTAGGCCTCACTTCTCAAAGTCCTCATTGAGTGACATCAGAGAGATGACCAAATTAAATAGTCTTTATCTACAAGTACTTTCAAATACCTCTTTGGATGTCTGGTTTGCAAAGACCATTAAGGATTTCTTTTTGACTGCATGATAATCACAGCATGGCATGCTATCACATTCATAAAAAAACAGAAGTTACTCTGTGTTACTATCCCGCTTTGTGAAGGGAAAATCGCAATTCTTCTATTCTATTCTTCTATTGAATTCATTCAATTCTTTCACATTATAGATGTAAACATATAAAATATATTCAGTGAATATTAGGATTAGGATTTGTAGTGATTTTTTCTTTCTTTCTTTTCTTTTCTTTTTTTTTTACTACTGCCATGTGCTAAACTGGATTCAGATGAAGACGAAAAGAACAGCCAGTTGTATACATTTTCCACATTCACTGAGACTACTGTATTTATTCTTTTAGTAATTTGTTTTTTCAATCAAATGTCTACTTTGTCACAATACCATGGATGAAACTGAGTTGAATTCATGTTGCACACTTGGTATATTTTGGTCTGTGACATGCATGTCTGAAGTTAATTTTAATGTTGCTTCTGTTCGGTTTATATATTGCTGTTGATTATTATACTCAATCCATCACATGTGTTGTTTTTGAGAAGTATGTGTGCAAATACTTGTGCAAATTGTGTCTAGGATCCAGCCTTTTAGGTAGCTGAGATGCTAGCAAGATATTGTGAGTAAACAATTTCTACATCCACAGTCTATTATATCATATAATGGCACAGAAGGAGTTCCTTTTTCCTGACAAAATGCCTCACCTAAAATGTGTAGTCTACATTTTTAATGTAAGAGTGTTAACTAGCAAAAATAGCTAACTAGCAGGCTAATTCAGGCAGTAGACATAGCGTCTGTATTTTCTCAACTTTTATTAGAATAAAATCATGAGATAAGAAAACTAGTTTTGAAGCAGGTCAAAAACTAGCTAGCTATCATCGTCTTCAACTATGATTTGTTGCATTTGATGGTGCATAATTTTTCCAGATCAGTACATGGATATAATATGTACTGTACATATATATACTTTGGGAAAAATGGCCACAAATTTAATTCATCTTTAAAAAGTGCTGAGTAAATGTTACACAGACATGGAATTTTACAGCTCATGAAATGAAATAAAACTGAGCATTAGTATTAAAAAAAATGTCCAAAGGCAATTCATTCAGGGGTTCACTTTAAACACCAGTAATGCCATTCCCACCTCAGCACTGAACTCACAATTTCACAAAATTAAATAGATTAAGGCAATTCTGAGGAAACTGCAGCCAATAAGTATATAGTATACAAGCGTATGCCATTTTGAACACAGCAATTCTTCTGGGTTCAACAAGACTACTGTGGCATGGAGAAGCCTATTAAATGCGTCAAAAGAACATTTTCAAATGATATACAACAGATTAAAAAAAAGGAAAACCCAAGAGGGCCTGGAAAGGAATCAGATAAGGATGTTCTGAGCCTCTACAATGTTCTCTCTTTTTCTTCACAGCCATTCAGTTTTTTCCCTCAGGCCCATTAGTCTTTTTCAGACTTTTATACACTGCACTGTAAAGAAATGCTATACAAAGAGTTCTCAAGTATTTAAGATGGCCACTGATGACCCAGTTTGTGCTTTTCCTCCTAGCTAACAGATGATTACTGAGTTTTGTTTAGGGGTTCATACTTCTTATTCAACAGTATTCTTTAGGAGAATAGACATTTAATACAATTTAGGGGCGGCTGTGGCTCAGGTGGTGGAGCGGGTTGTCTACTAATCGTGGGGTTTCTGGTTCGATTCCCAGCCCACATGACTCCACATGCCGAAGTGTCCTTGGGCAAGACACTGAACCCCAAGTTGCTCCTGATGGCAAGTTAGCTCCTTGCATGGCAGCTCTGCTTCCATTGGTGTGTGTGTGAATGGGTGAATGAGACACAGTGTAAAGCGCTTTGGAACCGTTAAGATTAAAAAAGCACTAAATAAGTGCAGACCATTTAGTATTATCATTTACAAGTAAACATATTGAACCATTGATAATTGCTTTGATGCATGCTTAATAATTCACAAAGTATTCAACAACATAACACAAGAAATGTGCAGAATTAAAGCATCAAGGCTGAAGACCCAACCATATAACTAAAAAGATTTATACTTAAATTATTTGTTTCTGTTAAACTTTCTGATTTTAAATACAGCCATTATTGGTAAGAAGCAAAGCAAACAAAAACATGGCTTAAATGTATCAACTAATTGGATTTTAAAGGAAAGCTGATATTTAGAGACAAAAATCATGTTACAGTGCATCCGGAAAGTATTCACAGCGCTTCACTTTTCCCACATTTAATTATGTTACAGCCTTATTCCAAAATGGATTAAATTAATTATTTTCCTCAAAATTCTACCAACAATACCTCATAATGACAACATGAAAGAAGTTTGTTTGAAATCTTTGCAAATTTATTAAAAATAAAAAACAAAAAAAGCACATTTACATAAATATTCACAGCTTTTGCCATGACACTCAAAATTGATCTGAGGTGCATCCTGTTTCCACTGATCATCCTTGAGATGTTTCTACAACTTGATTGGAGTCCATCTGTGGTAAATTCAGTTGATTGGACATGATTTGGAAAGTCACACACCTGTCTATATAAGGTCCCACAGTTAACAATGCATGTCAGAGCACAAACCAAGCCATGAAGTCCAAGGAACTGCCTGGAGACCTCCGAGACAGGATTGTATCGAGGCACATATCTGGGGAAGGGTACAGAAACATTTCTGCAGCATTGAAGGTCCCAATGAGCACAGTGGCCTTCATCATCCGTAAATAGAGGAAGTCTGGAACCAGCAGGACTCTTCCTAGAGCTGGCCGCCCGGCCAAACTGAGCGATCGGGAGAGAAGGGCCTTAGTCAGGGAGGTGACCAAAAACCCGATGGTCACTCTGACAGAGCTCCGCCATGTCTCTGTGGAGAGAGGAGAACCTTCCAGAAGAACAACCATCTCTGCAGAACTCTATCAATCAGGTAGAGTGGCCAGACGGAAGCCACTAATCAGTAAAAGGCACCTGACAGCCCGCTTGGAGTTTGCCAAAAGGCACCTGAAGGACTCTCAGACCAAAGATTGAACAAAGATTGAACTCTTTGGCCTGAATTGCAAGCGTCATGTCTGGAGGAAACCAGGCACCACTCATCACCTGGCCAATACCATTACTACAGTGAAGCATGGTGGTGGAAGCATCATGCTGTGGGGATGTTTTTCAGCGGCAGGAGCTGGGAGACTAGTCAGGATCGAGGAAAAGATCAATGCAGCAATGTACAGAGACATCCTTGATGAAAACCTGCTCCAGAGCGCTCTGGACCTCAGACTGGAGCTAAGGTTCATCTTCCAACAGGACAACGACCCTAAGCACACAGCCAAGATAACAAAGGAGTGGCTACAGGACAACCCTGTGAATGTCTTTAAGTGGCCCAGCCAGAGACCAGACTTGAACCGGACTGAACATCTCTGGAGAGATCTGAAAATGGCTGTGCACCGACGCTCCCCATCCAACCTGATGGAGCTTGAGAGGTCCTGCAAAGAAGAATGGGAGAAACTGCCCAAAAATAGGCATGCCAAGCTTGTAGCATCATTCTCAAAAAGACTCGAGGCTGTAATTGGTGTCAAAGGTGCTTCAACAAAGTATTGAGCAAAGGCTGTGAATACTTATGTAAATGTGCTTTTTTTGTTTTTTAGTTTTAATAAATTTGAAAAGATTTCAAAAAACTTCTTTCATGTTGTCATTATGGGGTATTGTTTGTAGAATTTTGAGGAAAATAATTAATTTAATCCATTTTGGAATAAGGCTGTGCATAACAAAATGTGAGAAAAGTGAAGCGCTGTGAATACTTTCCGGATGCATTGTACATGCAGGTGGCTGGCCAGCATATTTAAGGGATTAGAGAGCAGACTTGAGCATGACATGCTTCTTTCCTTCACTGTTGATATGAAGTATTAACCTGAAATGTTTCTGTGAGGTGCTGCACAGGCCTCAGGAGTAGTAAGCATGTCAAAGGTTCAGTTCTCTGCTTAAGCTTCGGTAGGAATCCTGTTCTGTTTTCACTGTATTCAGGGTATAATACCATAGAGGAGGGTCAAGTGCAATGCCTACAGCCCTGCATAATTCACATACATTAAACAATCTCCCAGGTGCCTCTTCATGCTTTCTCCAAAACTCACAGGCACTCTAATCTCCTCAGCATGCAATTTTTCGTCAACTCTTTGATACCACTGAAAATTGATACCCAGTATTTTTTGGCCTAGAGTCTTTGACGCTATATGACTGATTCACTATTACTCTCAGCAAATGTAGGATCTTAAACTTTAATTCATGTGTAACTAATATTGGAAACATGTATTAAATTGGATATTTTTGTTAAATACATCCATTCATTTTCCATACTGCTGATCCTGCACAGGGTCGTGGCGGAGCCTGGAGCCTGTCCCAGGGAGCTCAGGGCACAAGGCAGGGGACACCCTGGATGGGGTGCCAACCCATTGCAGGGTACAGTCACACCCATTCACATGCTCATTCACACACTACAGACAATTTGGAAATGCCAATCAGCCTACAACGCATGTCTTTGGAGTGGGGGAGGAGATCAGAGTACCCAGGGGAGGCCCCGAAGCATGGAGCGAACAGGCAAGCTCTGTGCACACAGGGCAGAGGTGGGGTTTGACCCCCAACTCTGGAGGTGCAAGGCAAGCATACTAACCACTAAGCCAGCGTATTTTAAATATGTATAATTCTATAAACAGATGTGTTTCAACTGATGTGTCTACACACAAGAAAACTGCCAAACTGGCCAGACCCAGCATTTGTGTGCATCAAGGGAGAATGCTTTACGAAACTGCACACCAATCCATCACAGCCCAATCAAATAAATTTCATACACACATGTTACAGAGTCTTGAAGTCTTGAAGGAGCCTAGCTAGTTTCAGCAGCAGTTGCTCTTGACTGTAAATTGAAGGGGGAAAAAGGTTTCTGACATCTCTTGTGCTTGGAGAAACACAGAGTGAGCAAATGATCTCACAGCG
>NC_030421.2:22136386-22161386 GCF_001660625.3 Ictalurus punctatus
CCAATTTGTGCAGTAGAGGGGGACTTAAGTATTTCTGTCTGATTTATTATGATAAACTCACATTCAATTCTGAATAGTCAAATCAAATCAGTTTCAAGTGATCATGATGTAAATATTGGTAGCGGTGGTGCTAGATTTGATTGGTAAAAATTGGTAGATTTGAATGGGGGGGTTACCTCCCCCACAAACTACGCCCCTGTGTGTGTATGTGTATGTGTGCGCGCGTGCCTGACAGCTGGTCTAGACATGAGATCATGCACGGCACATTCCTCCACCATAAAGTCAAATGAATCTCTGAAGGCTGAATAGAAAATGCACTACACACATGCAGTTACACACATGCACACAGACACGCATGCAATAAAAGAAGAAAAAGAAGATGTGCTCACAGTATTTGCAGGACTGTCAGAGCTCTGCTTGATGGTCTGTGGGCTGCTAGGAGAACTGAATTATGGAATTTGGATTAATGAACAGACCCAGGTCTATAAATCAGATGCAGGGCCTTGGAATAGATGAGCGAGCTCATTTGTCCAGTCTGTACCCTCAGCCCTGCTGCCTCTCATCAGTGCTGTTGTGCCACTTGCTCAAAGCTGAAAAGAACAGCCCGCAGCGCCAGCCTTGAAAAACAAGTCAGCTCTTCACCTGGCCATGCAACAACGTCACCATCACTGACTATGGCACTATGGCAGTGCTTACCTTTGTCAGCCATGCATGCTTCTGTGTTTTTCTACTTTCGGTGCCCCTATCTCTCTCTCTCCTCCTATATATATCAACAAGATGAGTGGCCTTTGAATGACCATCTCTGGCTTTAATAGCCCCCATAAATCTCAGCAGGTTTACCCTGGCTTAATGGAGGAAAAGGCCAATTCATCACCTTCACGCTACAAGAGGCCATAAATATATCTAGATGTAAATTCCAAGCCTGTTATTATCTTAATTTCTACCTTGTACCATGTGATTGTGAATGTGTTTGCGTTTGTGTACACTTCTATGAGATGCTTGACTGTAATGGGTTGACGAAAAATGCAGATTAGTGTGACAGCCAAATAACCCACCGCTAATCTAGTTTTATTACTTCTTCTCTTCAGCAGCCGTTAGCTGCCGCTGGTGTTATATACCTGATGCTCTGTCTCTCTCACTCAGCCTGCAGTGCTTAGCTCAGTATCACTATCATTTCATGCCTCTGCAGAAACAAACATCATATTTATGCAAATAAAACATTTGTTCTTAAGGACACGCAAATATTAAGACACTTCCATGGATTTGTTTGATTCTTTAAAGAAGAAAATACTGCTTGTCAGTACTCCTAAAAATGGTTTACTCAAGTCAAATAAGTCTGAATATCACTTAAGTAAATACAATTTATAAGGACCTGTGATGAAGTATTCAGTAGGAATGAGATGTTATTTGTACGATGAATAAAAATGCATCATAAACAGTAATCTAACTCAGATTGTCCTGTTAATAGATCATCCCCCTTTATATCATGTCCATAGATTTATTAAGAGAAAATTAAAGAAAATTATCTGTTACAAAATTTAGCATGAACATTTTCATAGTGAAATAAATGCTTATTACGTGTTATGGCAGTTCGTGAACTATATCAGAAAGCCTGAAAAAAAAATCTTTATTTCAATCTTAACTAATGACAACAGAAGAAAATGTTTCAAGCCAAGTGGATCAATAGTTCTCCAGTCATGCTGAGTAATATTGATCCATTTAAGGGAAGGGTTCCTGGAGCTTGGCAACAGGGCTCGATAAAGGAGCAACAGGTGGCTACAGTTTGCTCCCATCTGGCCTGAGATCTGAGTATGCGCTTTGCTGTTTGGATCAGCATGTGTACACAGAGCACATACATGTGACATTAAAGCTGCACTCTGCAATTCTCACTCTCCACCTGTGAAAATGGACCCCAGTGTTATTTCTAAGACTCACTCTTGATGGGTCCAAAACTTCTCCATTTTTTAGGCATATATTTATTCTCTTAATACACTAAACAGCCAAAGGTTTGTGGACATCTGACCATCACACCCATATGTGGTTCTTCCCCATCCTGTTGCCACAAACTTGGAAGCACACAAGTATATACTGTACTATGTCTTTGTACAGTATGCTGTAGCATTACAATTCAACCTTCACTAGAACTAAGGAGCCCAAACATGTTCCAGCATGTTCCTGTGCACAAAGCGAGCTCCATGAAGACATGGTTTGCCAAGATTGGAGTGGAAAAACTTGAGTGGCCTGCACAAAGCCCTGACCTCAACACCACTGAACACCTTTGGAATGAACTGGAATGCTGACTGCGCCCCCAGACCACCTCACCTGACATCAGTGCCCAACCTCACTAACATGTGGATAAATGGGCAAATCCCCACAGCCATGTACCAGCCTTCCTAGGAAGAGTGGAGGTTATTATAACAGCATAAGGAACTAAATCTGGAATGGGATGGGTACAAAAAGTACATATGAGCACTATGGTTAGGTGTCCACAAACTTCTGGTCATATAATGTATGTCCTATCTTAAAGCATATTAGTCAGCAAATACAATGAGTTATTCTGTAACTGCAGTGAAACTAATGGGGTCTTGGGTGTTTGGGTTAAGTGATAGTTTTTTGTATTTAGTGGATATTTTATTTTAGATGTCTGAATGACAAGACTCCTCTGAATGTTTCTTTCTCATGTCATCCCAGAGTTTTTCCTGTCTAAATTTGGATTTTTATAAAGTTTCTTTGTGATGATGTCGATTGTTAAAAGCACAATACAACTGAAAAAAAAAAAAAAGTCACTGTCACATTATGAAGGTTGGCCATTTCTTATAGTATGCTCACAGCTCCTGCCCATTGATGCATGTGAAAAGTAAGTTTACAAATCTGCAAGGTCGCTTCTGTATGCTATTGGTTAACACGTCCTTTCTGAATGCCCGTTTATAATTCTTGGTTATTAGCCTTGAACAGTTTTCTTTCTTAAAGCATGTATTCAGAATAAAGAAAGAACTCTCAGACTATTTTTTACAACTGTAGTTTAAACACATACTCACACACACACACACACACACACACACTCACACACACACGCGTGCGCAAGGCCCATGTCCCAATGTCCCAGCAGAAGGTGCTATGTTCAGCCAAGCAGCGTACTGTTTTGGGTGTAGCAGCAAAGTATGAGCCAGGTTGGACTTAAACCTTCCCAGAACTCCAGATTTACGAGGACACATGAGTCATGATGTGGAAGAGTTAACCACTGAAATAGACTGAGGGCTTTAACAGAAAGACGTGAACAGTGACAACATTCAGTGATTGTATAAGACAAAATGCTAAAACTACATCTAATGTAATCACGTTTACCTATACATGACCTATATGCATTTTGAAGTGACTCAATAATCAATCACATGTGAAAAAGGGTTGTAAAATAGAATAGGCTTTACACCATATGTGCTACAATCAATGAAGGCCAGAAAGAATGTGAACAGTGGGTATTTAAAAAAAGCATTTCTTAATATTTTGTGAGAAACGTCACAAAATACTTCTGTGAAATCAAAATCAAATGCTGGCTGATTGTGGGGCTATTAGTACCAGAAATACACATATGGAACAGCGCAGTTGTGGTCAGGCAACCCACTGTTAGAGCAGTGAGAGCTGTGTAGTGTGCCTGCGCACATGGAGGGGAACAGCAGGTACTCCTTCGAACTAGAAGAGAATTCCTCATTATTGAGAGGAAACAGGTGAGACATCTTTCGGACATTAGACTATTGGAACACATTACATATTGGAATAGTTATTCAGAGATCAGTTCACAAACACTCATAAAATCTAATCATCCATAAAAACAACCACAAGCAGCATTCCCTTTAAATGGATTATATATACAAATAGCCTTATAAAAGAATGGCAACATTCCTAGGATAGACCTGATAGATTCTTCTATAAAAGAGTGCAAGCATGCATGTTTTTCATCCAATGAGGCACAGGGAGCTAATGAAGCTGGTCTGAGGCAACATGTTAACAGACTTGTGAAACAGCAGAGGTGTATTGCAGTGATGAGCTCTGGACACAGAGAAATGTTCAGAGATAAACAGCCACCAGATTGGAGTCCAGCCAGGGTCTGTTCCTCTACTCTCCTCTATTCATCATAATGTCCGTGAGCAAAGCAGCCCCTCTTAATGAGTATTTTCTCTAGCTGGGCTGACTAGAGCTTTGTTGGGAGGCGAGAAGTGGTGTTAGTGCTTTAGTCATGATCAATCACCCTCAGTCAGGCAGGGATATGCATCTCACTGCTCTCATACTAATCAACATCACACATCGGCATTGCTCCCGCTGACATTATCGATTTTTCACCAGACCCTTACATCAATTATTCTTAATTATACATATACACAGAACTGGCGATTTAATATGATTTGTACCCCTACCTTTAGGCATATACCCATTGGCTATTTTAGAAGATATACCTACCATATAGGTTAATTTTGTAGATATAAAATTACTAACTACTAAATTTGTTCAGTTGGTCAGTTGTCCAACCACAAAAGGACCACCATAAAACCACTACTAACCAGATATTATTTGGGTGGTGGATAAGTATCAGTATAGTAGTGATGCTAACATGATAATAACTTGGCAGTGTGTGTGTGTGTGTGTGTGTGTGTGTGTGTGTGTGTGTGTGTGTGTGTGTGTGTGTGTGTGTGTGATAAGAATGAATCTGTGTTTTTAAACACTGTGTAGGATAAATAACTGTACTCTACTCTGTAATCAACTGCACAACATAAGGTACACTATATGGCCATAAGTATGTGGACACCTGACCCAATCGTGCACCTATTCATATCTATTTTACATTTACATTTATTCATTTAGCAGACGCTTTTATCCATAGTGACTTACAAATGAGAAAATACAATCAAAGCGATATGTCAAGCGGAGAACAATACAAGTAGTGCTACAATACAAGATTTATAACTGAGTTCTAGAGAAGCAAAGTGTGCAGAGTAGAGGTATAAGAGCCAGAGTAAGGTTTTTTTTTTGTGGGGGTTGGCATTTTAGTTAGGTTAGTTAAGTGCTCACGGAAGAGGTGGGTCATTAGCTGTTTTTTGAAGATAGTGACAGATTCTGCGGTCCGGATTGAGGTTGGAAGTTCATTCCACCACTGAGGGACGGTTAGTTTGAAGGTTCTGGAAAGGGACCTTGAGCCACGCTGAGTAGGCACTACTAAGTATCAGTCGTTAACCGATCGCAGATTGCATGAGGGAATGTAAACCTCAAGGAGGGTGTTGAGGTAGGGTGGCATCAAGGCCTTGAAATCTATATTTGTTTTTATTTAGAACACCTTACCTTTTCAATCCAAATAATGTATCCATATACAGTTACATTTAGTTTAAACTTTCAAACTGGAATATTAACTCGATTAACTGAATTTTAATAATGATTATGTTGTACAGTAAAATTAGGTAAGTATTGTATGGTAATCACCATCTATGACAGTATACTGCACTTAACTCCATACGAAGATCCTTGTAGTCTTAAGTACACACACTATCCATATCCAGTTGCATATCTCATCCACACAGCAAAACACAGTGTGAAAGGGATTATTTTAAAAGATCTGGGGACTCTGGGAACTGTTGCTATGCAAACATTATTCAGTCCACATATAAGCACATAACCTTGAATACTCTTTTCCTCCTCTTCTCTTCTCTGTTATAACCTTAATGGAGACTGCTACATCTTCCATTGGTCATTACCTGAGTAATTTTGCACGGCTGGTAGGATGGTAGCCTGCTGAGTGTGGTGGTACTCGTCACAACTTCCAAAAAGACAAACATCCAAACACATGGTAAGCATTCAGAAATTTGCCACATTACCCAAGCAGTCAATCATTTCCATCCACCATTAACTTCAAAACAGAAAACAGATGGAGCTTTCAGGGTGACTGTAGAAATCCTTGACTATTACTAAATACTAAATACTGTGTATTACAAACTGTGAGAGCTGTATAAGTTATCATTCAAATGTAATCATACAGTCTGTTCATTGTACATCATATCTTGAACCAGTGCAGGAAATGTGATGTGAGCGGTATATGTATCTACTTCTCATTTCAACATATCACTCAAGAGGCCCAATTGATTTTGTGTTCCGTGTTACACCATGAGTAAATAGAGCATAGCCTATATCAAAAGCACAGATGTGCATTTATGTCTTCTAGCACAGCAAACGTGTATTGTTTGACTGATTTTATCTTCTTGTGCACTAAACTTCCTCTTTAAACCACTGTTATTATTCATACAGCAGAATTGGACCATGTCAAATAATTCAGAGATCTCAGCTTTTTGGCCTTTATATGTTGACAGCACAGATTATGATCAGTAATAAGAATCCAGACTAGAGGTCTACAAGCTCAGCTTTTGAATCCAAAGAGATACATTTCAAATCATTTATGACTATTAAAAAATCTCAAGAAACAGCCAATTTAGAAATGTCACTGACAAATGATATAAACAGAGGTCCAGTAGTTATGACCCCTGATCTGATGTTTGTGGTTTACTTTTCATGAATGGTTTTGCCACTCATCTGTTAGCTCTTCCTTCCACTGAACCTTTCAAATCCCAGTTAAAAATGTACCTTACCTATTATAACATCCCTATAATCTCGGTTTTCCTAAAACCCTACTACTAATGTGTTCTTATGCCATACTCATCAAACTGAACTGAAGGGGGTATTGGAAAGAAAACTGAAGGAAAGCTCAGCTTGTATTAACAATACAGCCCAATACACCTTGACCCAAGAAGCAAGAACTCTATAACTTCTTTAATCGTAAATTGTATGGCAAAAATGACACTAAATAGTATTATTGTAATTTGGTATATAGTTTGTAAATAGGCAATAGGAAAAAAAAGCTATCTAAAGTAAAGTTACAAATACATATATTTGTATGTAACACTTTATAACAGCACTCTTCTCGGATACAGGAGGTCTAAGGAAAGCTTAAAACTAATGAATTCCTCTTGTGTTTCCTCATCATTTATATGTCGGTGAAATTTGTATATAGAAGCAGAATTTCCAAGGGAATATATACTCAGCAAAAAAAGAAACATCCCTTTTCAGGAGACTGTATTTTAAAGATAACTTTGTAAAATCCAAATAAGCTTTACAGATCTTTATTAGAAAGGGTTTAAACAATGTTTTTCATGCTTGTTCAATGAACCATAAACAATTATTGCACATGAACCTGTGGAACAGTCCTTAAGACACGAACAGTTTACAGGCGCTAGGCAATTAAGGTCACAGTTACAATAACTTAGGACACTAAGGAGACCTTTCTACTGACTCTGAAAAACACCAGGGGAAAGTTGTCTAGAGTTCCTGCTCACCTGCGTGAACATGCCATAGGCCTGCTGCAGGGAGGCATGAGGACTGCAGATGTGGCCAGAGCAATAACCTGCAATGGCTGTAATGTAAGACGCGTAAGACAGTGCTACGGGGAGACAGGAAGGACAGCTGATTGTCCTTGCAGTGGTAAATTACATGTAACCATGTGCCCCCTCAGACATGATGGAAAACTTGTAAATGCCTTGGTGGAAGAGTGGAGTAACATCTCACAGCAAGAACTGACCAATCTGGTGCAGTCCATGGGGATGAGATGCTCTGTAGTACTTAAAGCAGCCGCTGGCCAGGAACACCACATACTGACTGTTATTTTTAATACTTGCCCCCCTTTATTCAGGGACTCATTGTTCCATATCTGTTCATCAAATGTCTGTGAAACTTGTTCAGTTTATGTCTCAGTTGTTGAATGTATATTTACACATGTTAAAAAATTTGCTGGAAATAAAATCAGTTGAATGTGAGAGGACGTTTCTTTTTTTGTTGAGTATACATGGAGTCTCCTTCTAATAAAGAGGATTACAGATTTTACCGTGTGTGACAAAGTGTTACTAAAGAAAAATCCTCCTTCTTCAAAAAGTCATTAAAACTTAAACCATTATTCCCGTTTGATATCACGGTGCTATTATGGATGCATTACCTTCAGAATGAATGGAAACAGTTTTTGCCCTGATATTATACAGCACACTGTTATTAGGCTAAATGTAAAATGTAAAATGTAAAATGTCTGTGTGTGTGTGTGTGTATGTGTGTGTGTGTGTGTGTGTGTGTGTGTGTGTGTGTGTGCCACAGAGAAAGCACAGAAAGAATGTGTGTTACTTTGTAGCTCTCATACTGCCGATTTCCCACACTGCCTAAGAACTATAGCAAAGAAGGAAGGATAATGTTACACTTATTTCTGAGCCCAGCTGCTAAAACATTAATGGAAAAACACCACGGCAACACAAGAAATCTCAATCTGAACACTGGATGCCTTCTATGTCTATGTCTTCTATGTACATATATATGTATGTATGTATGTATGTGTGTGTATATATATATATATATATATATATATATATATATATATATATATATATATATATATATGTATGTATATATATACTAAATCTAGATACTAGACTAGAGGCCTTCTAGAGTTAATTCAGAGAAATCACAAATCACATCTTTCTGTTTCAGTATTATACACTACTGAATCTGGCATGACCAAACATAATCATACAAGCAAATGTGTTTTCATTTACTGACAGAAGCCTTTCGTTCATATTCCATATCCAGAAGCAATTATTTTTGCTGAACTACAATGAAACAGTGAAACTGGCCAATAAATAAAATTTTGTTCCATGCCTCAGTACTGAGTAATTTTTCCAAATGGAAGTTAAATTACAGAGCCAGTAAGCTTTGCACCTTAAGCTTCACTGCTGGACTATTTTTCCCACCAGAAAGAGAACTCCATTACATCGAGGAACAAAACACTGTATTCTTCAGGTGCTGCTGCTCGTTCGTACTCAGGGGAAAGGGGAAAACATAGTGTGTCTGCAAAATTGTTTGAGGTAGATTGAGCATGAACAGGCACCATCACCAGTTTCATTATTTAACCTATCAACTTGTGTTGCCAGACTGGTGCTTCACTTTTTAGACACAACGCAGGCGCATACTCAAAAGCTGTCAAAATTGCACCCCAATTATGTTAAAGGAATTTATGGAAGTTTAGTTACTAAGCAACCTGATAATTCCCAGTTGAGAATGTTGCAGATGTGACAGGTACATGTGTAGATCTGGCTGAGCATACTGATCTATTCCTCTTAACGGTGTACTCAGACTGAGCTTGTCTCACACATCATATTTCATTAGTGAATTGTCTTATTTCCAGTTAATGAACTGAGACATGACATTGTTCTTATGCATACAAAATGACTATAGATAGCACAGGAGTGAAAAATAAATTAAAAAAGAACAGATCTATCCTTTCATTTTGAAGCTCTTTTTTTTAAGAATACTGTCATAATTTGTCATATTTGCTCTCTTGACTTTTTTAATCTAATGTATGAGTTGAAGGGCACAGATTTCTACCATAATGTCAGTATGTTAATGTCAGTGCATCAGTGAGGTGATGCAGTACTGGGTTATAGTTTTACAATACAATTCACTGTGCATAAAAATGCCATTATCTCAGGCCTTGCCACCTGCCTCCACCCCCAGTACTACAGAGCAAGTGCCACAATCTACAGCTGATTCATGTTTATTTCACTCTTAGTTATTACTCCAGCACCTTCAGGTCATTTCAATTCCCAGAGTAATCTAGGTGAAAAGAAGCAGTCCAGAGATGAAATTCTGTCAGTGATATGTTTCCTTCTCAAGCACAATCACTGCTGACATAATGCTCAAATAACAGAAAACAAAGCTGAATGTATGAAACAATATTTGATAGTTGAAGTCGAGCCATAGCTTGAACCGGACACAAGGTGGAATATTGTCAAATCGGTCTGCTATTTGAGCCAAATGAAAGGCAAAGGCAAACCAGGATATTTCCTTGATTACAGACTATGTTAGAGAAATCTCTTCAACCACAGGAGACTATTTGAGCTGTGGCTTAATCAGGCTCCTCATCAACTCCAGCTGCAGAGGGGAGAAACCTGAAGGGTATTAAGCAGACTGAGAGTCAGTGGTCCAGTGCTGACCATTTAGCCTGCTCTTCTCCAGCAAATCCCATCCCCCATCCTTATCAAGTTTTTTTTTCTCATTGGAGCTGACGAGAGAAGAGATCAGGGCAGCTCTTGAAAAGGTTGAGAACAATGCAGTATGTCAGACCTTTACCACAACCTTCACTTAGCTATGTGGATTGATTAAGTGCTTACAGTAATTTTAGAGGATAAATGAGCAAAACAAAACCCATTGGCATCCAAAGGACTAAGTATTATGTCTTTCTTGTGCACATAGGAACATCTCACTTATGCAGGAACTTTTTCTCTCTGCCAAGCAAATGGAATAGCAGACTACAACTCGCCTTTTCTTCCCTTTGTTCCCTCTGAGAAGGAAAAGAACAAATATAATCTGTCTTCTTTCCAGAAGAAAAAAAACCTCTCTCTTTTCTGTAAGAGTCTATTTCTCTCTGTCGTTCTGCCACAAGCCTTTGGACATGTTGGTTTGTGGGAAGCTCTGGCAGAAAGGAGACCTGTGACCTTCTACCAAGCTCAGTTATAGCTCTCCTCAAAGTGACCTCTAATTACAACACACAGTGCATGTCAAGGGAACAGCAGGGGCTCTGGTACAGTAATCCCACTCCCCATATACTTCACTGCTCCATTGCACCTGCACACTGCCCCTGATTTGTGTTTACCTTCACAGCGCAAGGACAGAATATAAAACAAGATACACAGATAATCAAGAAATCATTTTGAATAGTCGAAAAAACTCAAAGATAACAACAATTCAGTTTCATTTATTTATCAGCTATTTGTTGTGTTCCGACTTCTTCAACTGCCCAATAATCCAGACCAGTTTTGGTTTGATTCTATGTGTCATTCATACAGTATTGCAGGCACCACCAATTATAGTTAAGCCCAATGTCTTGCTTTGTAGTTTTGCCATAATAGGATTAAATCAAATTATTTTCATTTAATTTATCCATGGGATATGTCCAGGAATTAATTCTATTCTATTCTATAATAACAATGCAAAGAAAATGTGCACTGTAAAAAAAAGCTGTAAATAACACTCTGTTTCAAGATGTGATAACAGCAAAAACATGTCTTGTTTCTACAGAACTATACATGAATTCACTACTGAGTTTATAAATGCCTGTTAGGTCTTCTCACATTTGGAGAGTAAAATGTGTAAAAATGAAACAAACACCACAAACTAACTTGAATCACACCATTATGGTGCTTTGCTGTACTTGTGAAAAAGCAACATGATTCTGTGTGTGGTGTGAAAATTCATCACCAGACTATGTTGTCTGGTAATAGCAAGACAGAGGATCTGCTCATTATCTGCAACACCCCTGTTTATCCCTACAATTCTCTGAACCTCAGTCAACACCCCACAAGACAAATGAAAACATAACTGAGGTAATGTGACACTGTTTCTTGAATGAAAATTCTGAGATTTGTTAACTGACAAAGATTGACCAAAGATTATAAAACCACCATTTTAACAGACATCTATAGTTGACCTATATATATATATATATATATATATATATATATATATATATATATATATATATATATATATATGCAATGCCTATATATATATATATATATATATATATATATATATATATATATATATATATATGCAATGCAATGACTTTCTAAATTTTAACTATTTCAAGGATGAAAAAATACTGTATTGTTTCATTAAAATTCACCATACAGTAAATAGTTATTCTGTATTGCTTTGTGCTTATACGTTTGTGAGGAACATTGCAGTTTAATTGGTGCAGTCTTCTGTGACCCACACTGTCTCCTCCCACCCCCACCCCCATCATGGTTTAGCTTTATCTTTCTTCATCTTCTGTTAAACCAGCTGCCTTTATTCCAGCAACTGAGAAGCAGCATAGTGCATTTCCTAACTGCCTTTCCACTGATATTTTATAAATTAAATTAGCCTGATTTGATGCCAACAATTGGTGGAAGGCTTCCCAGCTTCCAGAAAATGGAGCTTATGGTTGTGCAATGGGCATCACAAAAAATATCCTGCACTTCAAAGGGTGCTTTCATATCCTCTGTGCCGAAATGCAATAAGACACAGTGACCCCTCAGGACAAACAGCAGCTGTGACCAAAGGCATTTTAATCTAGCACGCTGGATGAATCTGGCCCCATCTTTAATGATCTTTGCTGCTGAAAGGAAAAGCAGACACACAAGCCTGACTAACTCATGCAGCAACTCTGTAATGATGCCAGGTTCCACTAATCAAAGAAGACAACTAGTATGATGGCCAACAGAAATGCAAAAACATGCCATGGAAAATACCACCAGCATCCCGGTTTCCTACATTTCTGAGTGAAAGCTAGGGATCAGTATGACCTCCGTTTTCATCTGCATGCAGCTAGGAAGAGAAAATGTTCCATTGTATTTTAGCATTCGCAGGAGACCTATTGAAAAATAAATAAATCTGTGTACTGCAACACAATGCACCCACAGCACTGTACATTTTCTCCAGCTAATGTTTACACAAGTGCTTTAGTTGGTTGATCGTGCAGGGCCAATGGAATATATTCATGAAAATGCAGGCTGTTGAAAAAAAATTCAAGTATCCGCAGAGCTGTAAGTGTACATAATTGGACAGCCTTCAGATCGATGGAAAACACAGCTGGGTTTTTCAAAAAGATAAGGCCAGCAGAAAGACCTTTCAGTACCATAGCTGAATTAACATTTTTAAAAGACCAGAAACAGTCAACTGCAATACACTCTATTAAAATGCCATAGCAATTAATGATCATCTAATTTCAGTGGGTCTAGCAGGGATCAGTGAGGTTTCTCAGTCATAGCATAACGGTAAAAGGACATATATTAGCTTCCAAGAGACCAAGAGACCTTTACTGTATACAACACCTGCCTGGTTTGTCATAACTTTGGCAAAACAGTAATGTTACATTATAACAAAGCAATGAACTGACCCTATGATGCATATGCATTTTCCCTGCATACTTAACTGTGTTGTTTCCTTTCATTTTACAAAGAAAGCAAGGGAAGACTAAATCTCACTTAATGTATATTTAGCTGTGTAGCACACCTGTACATAGCTGGTGGAAAACAGTTATCCCTTTACTATATTATTCACTATCTACAGTAAAACTACTAAGAAAGGTATAACTAAGAATTGTTAAAAGAGGGAGGAATCTGGAGGAGTCTGGATACCAGAAAGGTCATGCATCCTAAATGTAGCTAATTGATATTTCTTATAACCATCTTTCTAACTATCTGTAAGGGTGGCAGGGTGGTTGCTGCCTAATAGTGCTAATGTCACTGGTTCAATCCTGAGCTCAAGTTACTGTCTGTTTCACATGCACTCCACATGTCCATGAGGGTTTCCTCTGGTTCTCCAGTTTCCTCCCACTTTCCAAAATGTAGGTGGACTGGCTATGCTAAATTGCCTATAGGTGTGAAAGTGTGTGTGCATGGTGCCTTGTGACGGACCATTCAAGGTATTTTCCTGCCTCATCTCCTGTGTTCCCAGGATTGTCTCTGGATCCACTATGACCCGGAGTAGTAAGTGAGTAAGTAAGTGATTACTGAAGAGGAATTAAGGAATCTTAGCTGTAAACATAACCATGGAACGAGTTTATAATGTTCATCATTATATTGTTCATGTTCATGGTGAACAAACTGTATAGGTCTCTATCATATAGGGCAGATGGCCGCATCAGCAGGGTCTGTCTAAGGTTTTATCTAGCACTGTACATTTGTTAGAATCTAAAAACACACCAGGCAAGAGCTTCAGCTCGGACTATTCTCTCTCTCTCTCTCTCTCTCTCTCTCTCTCTCTCTCTCTCTCTGTGTGTGTGTGTGTGTGTGTGTGTGCGTGTGAACGGAACTCTCTCCATGGTGCTGAATGCGTTTCCCAGGTGATGATGTCATTAAGGGCTTCTGCCATAGAGATAGAACTCAATGGAGTCACGCAACTGCATCCGCGACTCTGTTATCTGCTCTACTGTTACTGTTACTGTTACTCCCCACATCACAGAGCTCTTTAAATACTTTAACACGACCATACTTTATAATAGTACTACAACGCAACCCATATCACCCTACACAATCTGGGATGCATTTTGATTAAAATAATGCTCAAAAATACTTGAAGCCTCTCTATGAACTTGTTTGAAGAAAGCTTTACTCAACATGCTCATTGTTGTTGTTACATGTCAGACTGTTTACTCTTATGCTTGGCATCTAACTCGCATGTACATTGTGGATTTCACCGTATCAGCAACGTGCTTGCTTTATCTTCGTCTCTGCAACACTACATTATCCACTAGACTACAGACTCCTCACCTTTGGTCTGCTAGTGTAATCAACACCGCAGATAACATTCAACACGTTAGAAATAATCTGGATTCTACCTCAACAAGTAAAGCACCCTGTCGGAGACTAGGAAAGACTCAACACTCTACTACACGTAGCTGTACTCTGATTGCCTGCTTAATGAAGAGCCGTGGTGCGTTCCTGAGCTTTACACGCCGTGTGAAGGAATAGCGCGGACGGGTAAAGTGTGGCAGGAAGAAAAAAATCATCGGGCTGCGAGAAGCAAACACGCAAAAGCATCACACATGGAAAACAGTGCGATCAAATGATGGACGCTTACCGTGAGGAAACCTGAGAGTGTGGATGAACGTCGGTGTGATCTCCGACCGTAATCCGTTAACGTGAACCTTGCTGGATGCTGGTGCTTGTGCTGGTGTGTGTGTGTGTGTGTACTCCTTCAGCCGTGCTGCATCTCAGCGCCACATTCCGCTCCAGTCTCCACTACAGTGAAGCGCGCGACACCGAGCGCCGTGCACGACCCTCTCCACGGAGAAACACGAGACAAGGACGTTTCAAGTTTCACACATATTCACAAATACCTCTCGCTATACGCGTCACAGATACGCCCCGAACAACCTATGGATCTAGCACATGCATATAATTCACTGGTTTATTATCATTTGACGTT
Source organism: Ictalurus punctatus (assembly GCF_001660625.3). NCBI lineage: Eukaryota > Metazoa > Chordata > Actinopteri > Siluriformes > Ictaluridae > Ictalurus > Ictalurus punctatus. The sequence goes on from NC_030421.2 coordinate 22,151,429, forward strand.
TTTTTCCCTTTAAACAGGAAGACAGCAAACATCAAATTCCTTTGTGTGGGTAAAGCATTGCCCCTCATTATAATGGCTCACTCATTATAAATTGTTTACTAGCATAAATGCTTGCCTAGCTGTAATAGCTGGTTACTGTCTTTTTTATGTTTTGATTACAGAAAGTGTCATCTTTTCTATTTGAGGTCGGCTTATAATTCAGCAAAACGAGTGGAAATAAAATTCACGCAGCTTTTACATTAACAAAGGACACTGTAAAAATAATATTTCAACATTTGTCAACGTATTCATATATTTCTGTTGTACTAGCTAAATAGCTGTATGGTACTGAAGGTCTGTGAACATAGAACAATTGCTTATTCACAAACATCAAACGCCATGATATAAAGCGTGATGCAGAGTAGCCTACCTGAAGGCCAAATTTAATAAGAGCAAAATGACTGGGGACACGGAATGAACACATGCCCATTGGGAAAAATCTAGCTGTTTAAATCATAAATGGATACAGTTTTACGGTATTCCTACTCCCTCTGCTGGTCACTATAATAACAACATAACAGCAAAAGGATTGCTATTTCATGTATCAACACAATATACTGTAAGCTTACTTAAATTCATGGATTGTTGCTGGTATTTGTGATTTTAGTAATGTTCAGAGTGTAACCATCCATCTTCTGTACAGATTATCCTACACAGTTAGCGGGAAGCCTGGAGCCAATACCAGGAGACTCTGGGTACAAGGCAGGGGACACCCTGAATGGGGTGCCAACCCAGGACACAATCACGCACCCGTTTACACACTATGGACAATTTAGAGATGCCAATCAGCCTACAACATGTCTTTAGACTGGAGGAGGAAACCGGAGTACCCAGTGGAAACCCCCGAAGCACGGGGAGAACTTGCAAACTCTGTGCACACTGGGCGGAGGCAGGAATCAAACACCCGAACAATGAGGAGCGAGGCAAACATGCTAACCACTAAACCACCGTGCCCCCCAACTGTAACCATATACAAATAAATTAATTTGTATATGGCTGTCTATGGTTACTAACTTGCATATTAATATGTAAAGTGGGGCGTTTTGGTTCAAACAGAAAGTTTATAAAACAAGGGCAATCAGTGACTGGATTATATAGAACACAGTGACTAGGTTAATACACAATAACTGAATTTGACGGTATAGAATAAATGGGTTTGACAGGACTCACTCGGTGAGCTTGAAAGAACACAGTGAGTGAGCATTATAAAAACACAGCAAACAAAGTTGATAGTAGACTCCAAACATTAAGAGGTATATATAGTACATAGTGATTATACACACCGAATGGTGCGGATAGCACACAGTGTGTTTGATATAGAGTGTAGTCAAACAACTTGGGAGGGCCATCAGTTAAATATGTCTGATAAGTTTGGAGGATCCTATTTCTTTGCTGCAAATAATTTCATACTGTTGCCACAAAAGTATTTGACATGTAGCACATGATTGGTTGGTTGTTGTAGTGGGCATGGCATTGCCTTTTTTGGAAACTGGTAAAGAAAACTACATGATGCATATCCTGACTTGTTAAATTTCACTTTTCAATGTTAAGTTTGATCACAAATTTGTGAAGGTATAAGAATTAATATTAATATATGACTACTATACTTGGTGACTAATACAAATGATTAATATATGATTAATACATTTATAGTCTCTATTATTTAAAAAAGGGGATATCTGCTATTTCTTGCTGGCCCATTTTAGCTTAACTTAGACAAAATATCCTGCCTTTTGAACTGACTTTACTCAGGAATTTGGATACACATTATTTAAAATATACATACACCTAGTTCTGCATAAATTAACTGACTCACACACAAACCCACAGATAAAAATAACATGTGAAGAATGCATTTTTACTTTGTTCAGAAAGTTGATTTTGCTGTCCGGTGTCACTGTCCTACTTTAACTGAACAATTGGCCCATTCTTTCTGATAATGTTAGGTTTTAAAATAGCTGTAGGGTGTAATCATCTACTTTTTGACTAAGGGTAATACACTCCGGACACAATTTTATTCGATTCACAACAATGGCTTCACGATTCTATTCGATTGGCAGAATATTTAGAACAAAATTTGAATGAAGAAAAATTTTGACTGAAAAGACTCCCTTTTTATTTCTGAATCATAAACAGTGCAAAACACTGTGCATTTTTGTCTGCATAAAACTGAACAAATAAGAAATTGCAATGAACCGAGGTTTAATATTGTAAACAGGTTCACCATATCTTAAAAATAAAGAAATTAATTTACAAATTCTCCCAAACTTTTGATTGAACAAAGTCTCTGACATGGGGAAAATGATCGACTGAAACATAATGAGCTCTGTAGCAGGATCTGAAGCATCATTTCAACTGGAAATAGTGCTCCAAAGTCGGCTTAAACGCTCGACGTCCAGCCTTGTTCTCAGAGTCTGTAGATCGCAGTGGCGTGGGGCTGGTGTCATTTGAAAGCTACTGAAGAGCTCTTTGTAACTGTTATAATGTGGCTGAGTAACTATATAACATACTGTGTGTCAGTCGTTGTGATCTGGAGCTATACAACCCAGCACACACACACTATATATTTTATGCGTTGCACAGATTAGGACCTCTGGTGTTCAAACAGTGTAACTGCATTAGATGCATAATAAACAGAATGCTGATTTACACTATGTGAATCACATGTTCCGTGATGCACATTTGTAAAATTTTTGCTTCGTGATGCATTGTCACAATGTATCATTACACCCCCTTCTTTGAAATTATAAATGCCTTTTTTGTCACATAGTCAGGTTACATATATAACAGCATTCACATTTAACAGTCACTAGGCCTATATCATTTCATTGTGAATATGGTGTACAGGATTTCAAGATCCATGGAGCATTAAACAAAAAAAGGCTATAAGATTTTAAATAAATAATGAATACATAGGCCTGCTTTCAACACAGAATGGTAGAAGAGACATGGCTTAAAAACACACACACACATTTGAAAGTCATGCATATATTATTATTATTATTATTATTAAAAATGTTGATTTAGGATGACTTAGATATTACACAACAAAATGAGCTAGATAGTGGCCTACATAGTGTCTGCATTTACACAGTAAAATGTGCTGACCTAATTCACACAATCATTCAGTGGTACAACATACCAAAACTGAATGTGGATGAATGAGTGTGTAGTTGTAATTATGAGTATTATGATTATATAGGCACAAATATTTATACGTGTATGTATGAATCTTACTTTACTTGCGTGAATCTGTAAGCACACAGGAAAAGCCTGCACAGCAAAATGGCTAGTGTTGGACTCATAAACTGACTCAAAAGAATAGTAAGGCTTAATTCAACACTGGGAATTTAGCCATGTTAACACTATACTGTATTTATTCCATAATGGGATCTGCTTTGTGGGTTAATGTTGGGTTTTCCTAAGAGGAAGAACGTCTAGTCAGTTGTACCATAATGTTTCCTCAAACTTTTGGAAAAAACACAGTTCCTGGTGCAGGAGAATAGTGTGTGAGAATCTCCTGCTCTCATTTGCTTACCAAAAACATGTGGTTTGTTTTGTGGTTAACTCAGCTTTAAACTTCATGATAAAAAGCTAACTGTGCATGGTTTTCTTTTGTGTGTGTGTGTGTGTCTTTTTGTTTAATGTCATCGATTAAAATGTGTTTCGGGGCATGAGAAAAATACTTATAGTATTATGTAAGGTTACAAAGGTGAATCTTGTTGCATAAGAAAATACCAGAATGACTAACACCACCTGGAGATAGGAACACATCTAGTGACCTGTTTAGATTAGGGTGTTGTTTTTTGTTTTTTTTTACTGTACTTTTAGTAAACTTCACACTTTTATTCCAAAAATATAATTAGAGTCAAGACTGTTTTTCTTCATGCCTGCAGTTCATAAACTCGTTTCCTGTCCGGTCAGGAATTTCCAGTAAGGCGGTGTGTACAGTCAGCTAACCGGAAGTGTAGCGTTAGTACTTCCACTCACCGCTTAGTACATGACGTTCCACATTCACAGCGGTTACTAATGAAGATGTGAAAAGAGCTACAGAGTCTGCACACTCTCATTCTGCTGAACTTCACAAGACTGAATCATTTCAAACACTAAAAGCTAACCCGTTTTCTGAAGCTACTCTGAACATTAGCAAATTCTACATTTCCGGTAAATACTCCATGCTGTGATGGCTGAGGTCGTTCTGGCGGATCTGGTTCATCCAAACTGTCCTCGGTACACACAGTGTCTGGAGGAACGCGTGAACAAGTTACTCCGCTCTCTCGGAAATGGCACGAGCGAGCCCGTTTACCTCATTCTCCAAAAGCACACGGACTGCTCTGAGGAAATCACCGAGACCTATCTTTTGGAGAAATGCGCTGGTCTGAACAGACGTGTCCACGTGTTAACCGAGAGCTGCTCTGTAGCCGTGCTGTACGCGTTCAAGCGAGCCGCAGACGAGCTGACTGTTAAACACGTGTACGTAATGACGTGCAGTGCGCGGCGCGCGGAGCTGCAGGAGTGTGAGGAGCAGCTCTTCACCGAGCTCTACACCTTCACCTACAGCACCCTGCTGGACTGCAGCTCCTGTCCTCTCACACATCTCAACACAACCTACCCCCAGCTTAAAGAGCAAATCAGCGGCTTCTTACAGCGCCTCCCAGCGCTCCGAGGAGAAATTACCGTCCTGAAGTCTTCACTCATCTCAGGTACGTTTCGCTGAAAGAACACTTTAGATCAGGGGGTCCAATATTACAATAAAAAAAATCTGCATAGTTGTTTATCACTGCTTCAAAAGCCATGTGGAAAACACGAAACACAGCAGAAACCCTTATATAATTTGTTATTGTTTTAATGGTTATAATGTTACAGTTACATTTATATAGCGCTTTTCGAGACACTCAAATTGTTGTACATAGTATGATTTGGCAGGGGTCTCCTCAACCACCACTTGTGTGTAGCATCCACCTGGATGATGTGTGCGACGGCAGCCATAGTGCACCAGAACGCCCACCACATACCAGCTATTGGTGGAGAGGAGAGAAGAGTGATGTAGCCAATTCAGGGATTGAGATTATGAGGGGGCCATGATCGAGAAGGGCCAATGGGGGAATTTTTCCAGAACACCGGGGTTATACGCCTACACTTTACGAGAAGTGTCATGTTCATATTCCACAATAATGGAAATTGTATTGGTTGTAATGGAAACTGTAATGTGTCCTTTCTTCCTTGTTTTTGCAAAGACTCCTTTGCACACGGCTTCACCAAAAGAACAGGAGGAATTTCCTACATCAGCACCCTGAGCTCTCTAAACCTGTTCAGCAGTTCTCGTCGTAGAGACTCACGCGCCGTAGTGGCTGAGAACCTACGCCGTCTTGGCTTGCATGCAGGCTTTCAGCCTCGGCAGTTCCACCTCGCCAAGGTGGGACTCTTGACCCTGCCCTGATTTCACCTGAAATAACAAACCCACAAAGCATAGGGAAATAAAACCACTTGAGCCACTCAAGCATTGATTCATGTTTCCATTAAGGTTTCTTTCTTTTTACATGTATAACATTCTGTGTACATGTCCATGTCCATTCACTTCTTAGACAATCTAGGCTAAGTGTCAGTTACTAATTGTATTTTTTTTTTTGTACATGTAAAGAATCTGTGTATTTTACACAGTTTGTTTAAACCCTATCATATGCCTTTACTAATATTACATCATGACTCGGTAGCTTTTTGCAATATGTCATATGCCTTTACAGTTCATCGTGATTCAGTAGTTCAGTTACTAACTGAGAAAGACTTTTCAGCAAACTTGCCTTGGTTCATTATTTTCTCATAACAACTTATAACCCAAAATAACATTATTATTTATCAATGTAAAATTAGAGCTTCTATTTTTGCCTGTTAGGTTAACCATGCCAGTGATGTGTGGGTGATGAACAAGTCGGAACCTGAAAGCTATGATGGCATTGTGACTAATCAGCCAGGTGTTGTAATAGCAGCCCCAGGAGCTGACTGCATGCCTCTGCTTTTTGCTGACCCCGTGGGAAAAGTCATTGGAGTAGCACATGCAGGTGACTTACTTCATGTTCCATTTTTACTTTCACATCTACATCAAGTAATGAACATCTGTTTGCTTTTCTGAGTGTGGTATTAGTATGGAAATGATCTCAGTTCCTCATGAGTTCCACAGTAATGTTGAATATACTTGCAACAGTAATAAAAATGACACTTACATCTTGATAATTCTTAAAGACTTAAAGCATATATTTATTCCCGGCCTCTGCCGGTGTGCATGGAGTTTGCATGTTCTCCCTGTGCTTTAGGGTTTTCCTCTGGTTTCCTCCCCCCATTCAAAGACATGTGTTCTAGGCTGACTGGCATTTCCAAATTGTCTGTACTGTGTGAATGTATGTGCACGATTGTGCCCTGTGATGGGTTGGAACCTCATCCAGGGTGTCCCCTGTCTTGTGCCCTTAGTTCCTTGGGATATGCTCCAGGCTCCTGCAGGACCCTGTGTAGGATAAGTGGTGTGGAAAATGGATGTATGGATATATTTATTCTAGCACAGCTTAGTATGCTACTCCTTTCAAAACATTCCAAGAATTCCAAATCTCCAGATGTGCATAAAATTAGCTATTTATTAAAACACGTTCATAGTATGTGACCTGGGACAGCTTTATTGTGTGTTTTTACAATTGCCATTGTGGTTGTGGATCTACTGTGTTGCACTGACTTTGTATATGCTTTTTAAAAAATATATTATTTTCATACATTTTTATTACCTGTTTGAGAAACAAATGTGCTGTTTGTTGTTTTTTCACACTTCAGGGCTTCCACAGATTTGTAACCTAGGGGAGACTTACATCATGTATAATGGGTTTATCATCTTTCAAATATGTGGTACAGCAGAAACACTTTTTTTGGTTGTTCTTTTGAGACATGTCCTCCACGGAAGTATATATATATATATATATATATATATATATATATATATATATATATATATATATATGTCCTCCACGGAAGTATATATATATATATATATATATATATATATATATATATATATATATATATATATATATATATACTTCCGTGGAGGACATATATATATATATATATATATATAATATAGGTATAATAAATAGTAGAGTTGGGGTACTCGCAGGGCCAGCGCTACGTGTAGGCAATTACCTAGGGTCTCGGGCTTGGAGGCGGGGCCTCCCTAACCGTCACATCCCTATACACTAGTCCACCAATCAAAACGGGCAGCAAAAGACTAGACTCTTTATCTATTGGATATAGATGAACTGTCACTCACCTGTAGTGAAACCAATTAATGTCAGCGTTTCAAACTGGGTCCCACCCTCTGAATGAATGAAGATATAGGGTATGATGAACAAAATGCAAAAATGCATTTTTTCTGCAGCTGACTGTAAGTCAGTGACTTATGATGTCGCAGAAACGAACACATCCTTCAGGAGCTGCTGAGTGAAAGGCTAAACACGCACACAAAGAAAGAATGTGAGTTATCATCATCTATTTTGGAGTGATTGTAGTTATAAAAATAAACTGGGCCTTGTTCTGTCCATCAGCATCATTTCGGGATAGATCATTTGCCGGTTTATTCTGAGTTCAAAAGAGCGCGAGCGACGTCGACGCGTCGAGACTGGCTGACACTTTAAATTCGCGCGTGCAGTGACATTGTGTCGGGAGCTGACAAGCAAAATACTAACGTAAAAGTAAATAAGTTTGTATTCAAAGTGAAAGAGCAAACACACGAACATTTTTCAATGTTTAAAAAAAAAAGTACCTCAACTGTGTGTATATCTTCTAAATCCTGCTGATGTTTGCATTAATGCTCTGAAATAATACTTCATTTTAGTTTTCAAATCATAAATACTGTTGTTATATTTATTGAAAAATAAGCTTACAATTTTATGAAGAAATGAACTGTTCTTTCTTTTAATTGTAGTTTGTCTCACTTCAGCTAGCAGTTGATTTGTGTGATATAGGGAATATTTACGGTATTGCACTGCAACACATAATATGACTAGATCTATAGTCTAAATTGGTTCAGTAGGAAGGGGAAATCCTGTCCATACCCAGTTAGGAAAAAACGATAAAGGCACTGATGTTCATTTACTGAAGTGGTGTGCAGGAAGTGTTCATCTGTAATTATTTGTTGGCAATGTAATGTTGTCTTGTATTTGTTTTCCATTTTACTGTATAGACTAGGCAAATCTGTTTGTTATCCAAAATAGTGGGAGGGTGTGTTACTGTCAATAAATTACTGAACAAATAACTGTAAAAAAACAACAAAAAAAAACTCCTGGCTGCCTTAAAATTTTATTCAGTGTGGCTTTATGAGTAATTTCTATTTAAAGTATTATAAACTGACTTTAAAAAAAAGTTTAATCAAGTCAACATTTTAAAGTAATTGGAAAAGACATGCCGTCGTAGGAGTAGGGGGGGGGGGACTTGACATGGACTCTGACATTTTGGACTCAGAATTTTTTCAAAGTGCAGTCCATGTCACATGTACTGTGAAAAGAAAGATTAAAAAATAAATAACAACATAAAATGAAGATAACAAGAAATTAATGAATGTCTCCCTGCTTGACCACATCATTTTGGAAGTACCGAATGGACTCTATGCACGATCGCTTCCGCGTTTTGTCTCAGTGAGCTCAGTTACATCCGGTGCCGTGCCAGAAGCTGTTTTCGCTATTGGCGATAACTGTGTGAAGGTGACTCGGACTCGATTGGTTAAGGACTTGGTCTCGACTCGAACTCGACAAAGGTGGACTCGGACATAACACTAATAAATAGTTAAATGCTTTTTGTAAATATGCACAATTTTTCAAAAGATCTTTTTTGCTGGCTGTAAAAAAACACACACACAACAGAATGCTAGTAAGAAGTCCAACTCATACATGATGCTTATTATGTTTTCCTCACCATTTCTAGGCTGGAAGGGAACCCTCATGGGAATTGCCATGGCAACAGTAAATGCCATGGTGCGGGAGTTTGGCAGCGAGCTTTCTAACGTTGTGGCAGTGATTGGGCCTTCTGTTGGACCCTGCTGTTTCACTCTGGAACAAAATTCAGCAATAAAGTTCCAGGCTATTCATCCAGACTGTGTCAGAGATGTGGAGTCACCCATGCCTTATGTGGATATCAGACTTGCCACTAGGTAAAAAAAAAAAAATACTGTTTGGTTTTTGAAAAAGTTTACTCTGGAAACTTCTGATATTAATTATAGTGAAAGGCCATTGCTCATTTCTTTGGGAGATGTCACATGATTAGAAAACCCAATAATTAACACAAGTTAAAGGTGGTTGATGATATATAGAAAATTACTTCACTGGCTAAAAATGGCAAAATTTCAATTTGATATTGAAATGAGATAAACACAGTAGCAAGACTGAAAGAAGGTTTTGTCAAGTAAAGTACTGAAATCTTCATTTTGTTACAAGTGATGTCATCCTAGGATCAATGTCACTTTGTAGCATTCCTGAAACTTGTCCTACTCTCGTCTCTAACTCATGTTTTTAGGGTCCTCCTGGAGGAAGGTGGTCTCCTCCCAGAGCACATCCAGGACAACACCGTGACAAACAGACCCAACATCACCCTCTGCACCTCCTGCCATCCTGACTCCTTCTTCTCCCATGTTAGAGATGGCCTCAACTTTGGCACTCAGATTGGCTTCCTATGGATCAAGGAGCCCCATGAGTTTAAACAATCAGATCCTTAGAATCAGTGCCTATACTTCATCTCATTTGGCTGCAGAAGCAAAAATCATTGATATTCACAGTACTTAGATTTCAGTAAGATGTGTACATTTAGAGATAGACTGAAATAGTAGACATATTGCTGCTATACCGCTTACTTCATCTCATGCTTTCTGAAGACTAAGACAAAGTGACAA